>NC_091962.1:8985759-9230759 GCF_031021105.1 Erythrolamprus reginae | reverse complement strand
GTCCAATTAATAAATTAGCATTAGTATTATTGTGTTTGTCATTATTCTTATTCTTGTTATTCTTATTATTTTTATTCTTATGATTCTGATTAGTATTAGTTTTATTTATTTAGTTAGTTATTTAGCTATTTAGCTATTTAGTTATTTATTTGATTGATTGATTGATTGATTGATTTCTATGCCATCCTTCAGACTCAGGGCACCTCACAGCAAATGGATGCAAAAATACAATGTACTGTATCAAAAAAATCGAATTTTAAAACAATTCTAAAACCCAGTACTTATAAACAGTCATCCACGTTCATTCCATAGCATTATACAATGCTAATGCTAATTCATTAATTGCCATAAAAGTCCCCTACCCTCCATATCTTTCAATTTCCCCAGAATCCTCAGCCAGAGCTGAAAGAATGTCTAGTCTGGCAGCGGTTAAGGAGCGTTTGTTGCAAAAGACTACATTTCCCAGAAGGCCTTCGCATCCGAGCGCGGGGGCGGGGCCGCAGAGGCTGGGCTCGTGCGTTTGAGCTTGCAGCTGTTGTTGTTGCAACTCGCGCCTTCCTTGGCTCCGCTGCTGAAAGTACCAGGTGTTTGATATATATATATAAGGGAGAAAAATCCCTTTGCCCTTTCCCGGGACCAACCAGAGCGGCCCGCTGCAGGCTTTTGCAACCATGCCAGGCGGGTTTCTTCTGTCCCTCCAGCAGCAGAGGTGGCTTGGCAGTCTAGGGAGGCTGTGGAGGGAGTGGGGCGGCCGCCCCATCGCTGTCCACGCGGGTGGGAGGCAAGGGGACGGGGACAGGTTCCCCTCGGGCAAGGCTGTCAGCCGGTGGGTGTTTGCACAGGGCATCCGGAGCTGGGCTGTAGCTGCCCCCTTGGCCATGGCTGCTAAGGTGGATTTGGTCACGTCCACTGACTGGAAGGAGGCTAAATGTAAGTGAGAAGGGCAGTGTGTGTGGTTGTGTGTGTGTGTTTTTGCAAGTCCCTGAGTCTCCCTGAGCTCCTACAGGCCTTTCCTTTAATTTCCTGACTCTTAATATCTCTCCCAAGCTTGCTCTTGCTTCAATAGACTATAGTTTGTTTAAGGCAACTTGGGGTGACTGCAACAGGAAAGGCTGCTGAGAACTTAGCTGAACATCCTCAGATTTAGATTAGTAGAGTTGGAAGGGACCTTGTAAATCATCTAATCCAACTCCTAAGAGTGTAGTTTGCACTCTTTAGATCTCCTCCTAAAGGAACCTTAAAGTGGGCTTGTTTGTTGTTATTTTTTAAAAAAAATATGTTTTAGAGGAAAATGAGTGGTATGTGTGGACCTGACAAAAATGCTTGTCCATAAAAGCATTGGACAGAAGGTATATCTGGTTAATTAGAATAGCAGGATAAAATTGTTGGAAGGGACCTTGGAGGTCTTCTAGTCCACCCCCCTGGAACTGGCAAAAAAATGGCTGTCCGAACTCTCGTAGAAAATATCCAGTGTTGGAGCACCCACAACTTCTGGTGGCAGATTGTTCCATTGATTAATTGATCTGGGATTATCAAACAATAACAGAGTTGGAAAGAACTGTAGAGGTCTCCTAGTCCAACCCCCTGCTTTTAAGCAGGAAACCCTACACTATTTCAAACAAATGGTTGTCTCCTTTTAAAAATCCTCCAGTGTTGGAGCACCCACAACTTCTGGAGGCAAGTTGTTCCACTGATTGTTTGCTGGGAAAATATCTCATTAATTCTGCAAACAAGAGCCTAAACTGTTTTTATTTCTGCACCCTTGATACAAGTGCAGTAAAAGTCATTCTTTTTTTTAAGTAAGCAGCATTTTTTTCAAAAAATAAAGAACACATTATATTATAAGACTGTGTTCAAGAAAACTTAAAAAAGGGAATGTTTGTTAGGAAATGGAAGGGTTAGGCCAAGTTTCATAACGTGTTTGAAGAAATCATCTTTAGCCAGTTAGGTTGGCCAACCTTCTGATTGGTGGACCATGTTGTTGCAAGGCAGAATGGCTCCTTAGGAAGCCAGCTGCAACCAGTGGTTTCTAAACCCCCCTCCTTCTCCAATTTATCCAACATGTGAATCCCATCCCCTTTTGATGAGATGCTGGCTGGGAATCCTAGGAAATGGCAGGTTTTGCAAGAAATGAGTTGTACTGGAGCTTGCTCTAAAAGGCACTTTGTTTTTTGTACTTTAAAGTTACCCTTGCAAAGATTTGCTGCTTCAACTCATCCAGGATTGAACCCAGAATCATTTCTTTAGTTGTCGCTTATGTATTTCTAAGTTGGCTTTTGCAAACTCTGCAAAATGGAACTTCTTCTCAGTTCTTCTCAGGCATGGGGAGGTTCAGGAGGGAAATGTTTTTAATAGGACAAAGGGGGCACAACCTGAGATTAGTTGGGGGAAAGATGAGAAGCAAGGTGAGAGAATATTATTTGACTGAAAGAGTAGTAGATGCTTGGAACAAACTTCCAGCAGACGTGGTTGGTAAATCCACAGGAACTGAATTTAAACATGCCTGGGATAAACATGGATCCATCCTAAGATAAAATACAGGAAATAGTACAAAGGCAGACTAGGTGGACCATGAGGTCTTTTTCTGCGGTCAGTCTCCTATGTTTCTATGGGAAAGTAAACTTCTGCCCCATTTTTATTAAATTTTCACACTGCCCACCTCACCTAAGTGACCCAAGCTGTTTACATATAAAAAACTGTTAAAAGAAATATACCTAAAACAAAGACGTCTCTAATCTAGATTAAACATCTTTGTTTTAGGTATACAGTATTTCTTTTAACAGTTTTTATATGTAAACAGCTTGGGTCACTTAGACCCAGATAAAATAAATGTTTTATTCTTAACAGAACTGTAAAGAGAGGCAGGGTTACATGTTTATTTTTTAAAAACACAGCAGCAGTACAAAGAAACATGGCTACATGTTTATTTTTAACTTAAAGGTAACAAAAAAATGGTTAAAATGTTTATTTTTAACTTAAAGGTAACAAAAAAAATGGTTAAAATGTTTATTTTTAACATGTGTTTAAAAAAGTAGCCATTAATCCGCTTTCTTCACTGCGGCTTAACTTTGTTTCCCAAATGATTGATTGTTAAGTCTTAGGGCTGGCTGTACTTCATTTCTATTTAATATTTGAGCCTCTCCTTTATGAAGTTTGTAAGCCACCCAAAGTTACTGAGGTGACAAGAGTCGCTTAGAGAGAGAGAGAGATGGGCAATGTATTAAATTTAATAAATTTTTAAAAAGAGGCAGCAATTTGCAGTGAGCAGGCAGTGGAATGGTTTAGGGCCTCAGTTGCCTAGCAACCGGACTAGGCCTGGACTAGGCCTGCATCCATTCTCTGAGGAAAATGTCCTCTTGAGAGACCTTGTTTGTTTGTTTGTTTGTTTTGCAAAAAGCTGGGCTTTCCAAAAAAACCTTGAAAGGGTTTGAGGACCAGTAGTTGAAAAAGGAGCCAGCCCCCTGAATTGCTTTTGGAGACAGCTTTCTTTGTATTCCTGCTGAGGTACATGGTTCCCTCAGAACAATGGCGGCCGGCCTAAGAAAATAGGCCTCTTTCCAAGGCTCGTTTTGTTCCCTGAAGAAGAGTCTCTGTCTGTTTCTGAGCTGATTAGGGACTCAGAAATAGCCCTGAGTATCCCTGGCTCTGGGGACAAGGCAAGGGGGATATTCTTGGGGAGGCCTGGAAGCGGTTTGGTGCCCAAAATTGGCATCCAGAAAGGGGTTTCCTCAGAAATAAATCCCTGAATTGCAATTTCCAATTTCTAAAATCAGTTCAGTGGGCAACACACTGCAGTGTGTTATGTACACCAAGCAAGTTAATTCCTCAGTTCTTGCATATCCATGTTGCAAAAAAACCAAACAACCCTCTGCTTAGGTTAGTATAAGTATTATACCCTTATTTAATACTCCTCATTCCTGCAATTTGTGTGTGTGGTGTTGTACTGGCTGTGTAAGGGGTATTTCTTTCTTTCTTTCTTTTTTTTGCTTTCTCTCTTCTTTCTCTCCCTTTCTCTCTCCCTTTCTTCCCTCCTTTCTTTCTTTTTTTCTTCTTTTTCTCCCTTTCTCTCTTTCTTCCCTCCCTCCCTCCTTTCTTTCTTTCTTCTTTTTCTTTCTCTCTTTCCTCATCATTCCTATCACCCATCTCCTCCCACTTATGGTTGTATGACTGTAACTTGTTGCTTGTATCCTTAAGATTTTTATTAATATTGTTTCCTGATTGCTTATTTGACCCCTATGATAATCATTAAGTGTTGTACCTCATGATTCTTGACAAATATATTTTTTCTTTTATGTACACTGAGAGCATCTGCATCAATGACAAATTCCTTGTGTGTCGAACCACAGGGTTACATGTTTATTTTTTTTAAACACTGTTCTGTTCTATTCTATTCTATTCCATCCTTCCTTCCTCCTTTTTCTTTTTCTTTCTCTCTTTATCTCTCTTCCCTTGTCTGTCTGTCTGTCTGTCTGTCTGTCTGTCTATCTATCATATCTATCTATCTATCTATCTATCTATCTATCATATCTATCTATCTATCTATCTATCTATCATCTATCTATCTATCTATCTATCTATCTATCTATCTATCGTATCTATCTCTATCTATCTATCTATCATATCTATCGTATCTTATCTATCTATCTATCTATCTATCTATCTATCTATCATATCTATCTATCTATCATCTATCTATCTATCTATCTATCTATCGTATCTATCTCTATCTATCTATCATATCTATCGTATCTTATCTATCTATCTATCTATCTATCTATCGTATCTATCTCTATCTATCTATCATATCTATCGTATCTTATCTATCTATCTATCATATCTATCTATCTATCTATCTATCTATCTATCTATCATCTATCTATCTATCTATCTATCTATCTATCTATCTATCGTATCTATCTCTATCTATCTATCTATCTATCTATCATATCTATCTTATCTATCTATCTATCTATCTATCTATCTATCTATCTATCTATTTCCTCTAAATTTATTGACAGTCCATCATACACAAGCTACCTCTGTGAGTGTACAATAATAAAAAGATAAAATTTTATAAAACCTATACACAATAGGAACTAAATAATAAAATAGATAATACAGAATCTTAACTGGGTATTTTTAGTGTATAATAAGTATAACATGAACTTCATAGTATAAAAAAAACTATAAAGGATATTCTTTATTTCATAGGTAACTCAAGGAGGTGAACATATATCATATTCCTTCCTTCATATTATTTTCCCCACAACCACAGTCCTGTAGGTAGGTTGGGCTGAGAGAGAGGGACTAGCCCAAAGACGCCAGCTAATTTTCATAGCTAAGGTGAGACTAGAACTCACTACCACCCATTTTCTTAACCACTAGACCAATAGCTCTAGCTGCCATTGCTAGTCCTCATTCAGCGACTGCCTTCTTTAGCAACCATTCACTCTTACAAGGGTCACAAAATAACTTTGCAACCAGGGCCTTTCATGGACAACCTTTGCAAGTCTGTCAAGCAAAAGAAGACTGAAAATGGTTTGTAAACTGAATTGTGGCTTCACTTAGCGACAGTTTTGATCAATGACTGAGTTGGTGCTTCCACTAGACCAGTGTTTCCCAACCTTGGCTTGATTAGATTAGATTAGATTTACTGGATTTATATGCTGCACCTCTCCGTAGACTCGGGGCGGCTCACAACAATGGTAAACAATACATAGTAACAAATCTAATATTTAGCAATCTAAATAACAGTTTTAGGTTAAAAAATCCAAAAGAAACCCCAATATATAAAAAACAAGCACACAGTCGAAACTATACTGTTTTTAGAATAGTCAAAACATTTTTAGACACAGTGTAATCCTTGTCAGTTGGTTTAAACGTATATGGGATAAAAGAAACGAAAGTAATGATTATTATATAGTAACATTTGAAAGGCAATCTTCTGAAACTACATGGGCAAGGGGGAGATGTTTCAATTCCCCCATGCCTGACGGCAGAGGTGGGTTTTAAGGAGTTTCCGAAAGGCAAGGAGGGTGGGGGCAATCCCAATCTCTGGGGGGAGCTGGTTCCAGAGGGTCGGAGCCACCACAGAGAAGGCTCTTCCCCTGGGTCCCACCAGATGACATTGTTTAGTCGACAGGACCCGGAGAAGGCCAACTCTGTGGGACCTAACCGGTCGCTGGGATTCGTGCGGCAGAAGGCGGTCCCGGAGATTCGCTGACTGTGGAATTCTGGGAGTTGAAGTCCAAATATCTTCAAGTGGCCAAGGTTGGGAAACACTGCACTAGACAAAGATTACCTGGACTCAGGATATGCTCGGTTGTATATTTGATGCTTTCTGGTCATTTTAGCCACTCCAGAAACAAAACTTTTCACCAGCTTCTAGCTACTGAATACATTTGAAGGTGCAATACAATCAATCAATCAACAAATAAACAAATAAATAAATACTTTATTGTCATTGCATGTGTATACACAATATACACATACAACGGAAGTCCTTGGGTATATTGAAAAGTGATTCTTTTCTAACTAATACACAGAAAATTATTGCAGATTCCAAAAAACCCCTTCCCTGAATTTGGATCACCGACCATTCTTTTCTTTCTCTGTTGTTTTATCTTCCCATTCAGCATTTCTGAAAGGACTGAATAACAAACAGCGGCGTGCACATTACTTCACTAAAGACTTCATCAAATTGAAGCAGATCCCAACATGGAAAGAAATGGCAAAAAGTGAGTTGTCTTTTTTTTTTTTAAGCTGTTTTGAAGTTAATGACAGATAAATATTTCCATCCCCCCATCATCATAATCTTTATCTCTTCTCCCTTTCTTGCCAGGTGCTCGGATTCAGCAACCCGAAGAAACCAATTTTCCCAAAGATAATAACCTGAATGGGAAAATCTCCCTTTTCCGAGGCGACATTACCAAGCTGGAGGTCGATGCGATCGTCAATGCTGGTGAGTGAAGGGCAGACTGGATCCCTTTGGCTTTTGGGGGTGTGATTTTTGCATTCCTTGCCTGGGTTTAAAAACAGAAGAAAAGGAACTGACATGTTCTTGGCCAGGGGTCTCCAAACTGGCAACTTAATTTTTTTAAATCATATTTTTATTGTTTTTCTTTGAGACAAGACAATACAAACAACATTTAACATTTAAAGGAGCTACCATTGCTCTGCTAATCATAGAAGTCTAACTAATACAGGGGAAAAAATCTAACTATGGTCAGATCAATACAACTTTAATACTTGTGGACTTCAACTCCCAGAATTCTCCAGCCAGAATTGAAGTCCACAAGTCTTAAAGATGCCAAGTTTGGAGATCTGCTCTTGACAAGCCTTTTGCAATTTCCACAGTATTTGAGTCTCTTTAAAAATATTCTGGCTTTGAACTTTGCAATGTACTATCCTGAGGATGGGTGGGGAGAGAAAAAAAAAGTCAAAGTATTGGATGCATATGTATGATGTGCGTATATATGGTACATGTTTTAGGAAACAACTTTACAGTGTCTTTCAAGATGTGTGGACTTCAGTTTCCAGAATTCTCTGATCAATGGTTGGGGAATTCTGGGAGTTGAAGTTCACCTAGTTGGAAATTGCTGTGACTGTTACACAACAGCCAAAAGAAGTATTTTGGGCTGGTCGTGATAAGAAATCTCACTGTTTGAAAATGTACAGTAAAAACTTTTGAAGCCTTTGGAAAGGAGTACAATATATCTGTAGAATTAGAGAACAAAAATTGGGGGGAAATGCAATCATAAATACCAGGGGGATGGGATGTGATCATATCGCCTCCTTCCCATGAGCAATTTTGAATCCTTCTACTCTTTGCAATTGGATGGCGAAACAAAGCAGGTAAGTGATCAAAGCAGGTAAGTGATTTTTTAATTCTGTGCAATGGATTGGTTTTTGGTTTTTTTTAAACAGGTATTTGAAAAACTGGTCTATCCCTTTTGTGTTTCAAGCTCTTTAAGAACAGATTTGCTATGCTCATTGTGCCGCTTAATACTTGGGTGATTGGCATCAAAGGTCGAGTTGCAATAAGGTTATCGTGAAACTTGGCAGTTCTTAAAAACGTGACAAATGGTTCTCGTTGAAGAATCGGATTACAGTATGTCAAAATTAATTTTTTTCTCCATGTGCAGGGGGACTATGCCATGTGCGATTTGAGGGAAGGGAGGGAAATTATGGCTGTCTAAGTTGGGGGGGAAACCATGCATAGTTCATACCAGTCTCAGAAAGACAATCTGATTTTTAATTTCAGGCAGAAATACTGTACAGTGTATCGTATTTCTGCCTGAAATACAGTACAGTAAGACCTCACCTATCGCTGGTGTTACGTTCCAGACCCGGCCGCGATAGGTGAAATCCGCGATGGGGAATTTATCGACTAATAGTACTTATTTAAGTATTTATATTGTAATTGTTTGGTAAGTTTTCATTGTTTTAAGTGTTTATATACCCTTCCCACACAGTATTTATTTTAGATACAGTATTGAAATACAGTATTTACAATTTTAGATATATTTTTTTAAAAAAACCTGCCGATCGACTTCCTCAGAAACCCGCGAACCAGCGAAGATCCGCGAATGATTTTTCTCATTAATATTTCTTGAAAACCCGCGATGAAGTGAAGCCGCAGTAGGTGAAGCGCGATATAGCGAGGGACTACTGTATACTGTACAGAAGTTGACTCAGCAACACCTGGTGCTGTTGCTTGCCATGAACACTGGGGGGCACCAAAGAATCAGAATTCAGCGTTCGATTCCAGTTCGCCACCCCAATAAATCTGCAGGTTTTATTAGCGTTGTTTATAAGTCTCTGCTAACGAGTTTTTTTGCTGGTGCTTCATCACTCTTCCCTTGTACATCATAATGTCCATATGTCCTTAATTCATAGGTACAGTGGAATGTAAATTAAGGTTACCGACAATCCGATTTTATTCCTAGCTGTGAAAAACACACGCAGCGGTGGTGTTTTCTCTTTCCTTGCTTGGACGCAACCCAGTTTGTCGGTTTGCAGGAGGCTCGTCAAGCAGGGTGGTCTGTGGAAGCTTAACCAAGCAAGCAGGGTGTTTATTTCCTCTTTAACTTGTCGCCATGACAGAAATCTTAACACAATCATGGTCTCAAAGCTCTTACAGGCACCAGATGTGTTGTTAACACCTCCCAAGGCGCCAGCATATGTCGCTAGCAATGCACCGATATACTTCAATATTATACTTTAAAAAAAATAAAGATAATGTTGTTATTTCTACTGTATTGATGATTTAAAACAAAAACATACAGCGAGCAATTGGAAAGTTTTGTGCCCAGGCTTAGGACAGAATTAATCCTGTGAGTATTTGCAGGTAGTCCTCGACTTATGACCAAGAACTGAGCCAAGAAATGTCTGTCGCTAAGCGAGGCATTTGTTAAGTGTTTTGTTTTTGCCCCATTTTATGACCTTTCTTTCCATAGTTTATTTATTTATTATTTATTTATTATTTAGATTTGTATGCCGCCCCTCTCCGCAGACTCGGGGCGGCTCACAGCAAGACACAACAATTCATAACAAATCCAAATAAATTTAAAATATTTAAAAAGAACCCCATTTTTCTAACAAACACACACACAAACATACCACGCATAAATTGTACATGCCCGGGGGAGGTGTTTCAGTTCCCCCATGCCTGACGACAAAGGTGGATTTTAAGGAGTTTACGGAAGGCAGGGAGAGTAGGGGCAGTTCTAATCTCTGGGGGGGAGTTGGTTCCAGAGAGTCGGGGCCGCCACAGAGAAGGCTCTTCCCCTGGGGCCCACCAACCGACATTGTTTAGTTGACTCACTGCAGTTGTTAAGTTAGTCATATGACCGTTGAGTGAATCTGCTTTCCCCGTTGACGGTTGCGAAAGAGGACATTGCGACTGTTGTAAGTATGAATCAGTTGTCCAGCATCCGAATTTTCATCACCTGACCCTGGAGATGCTGTAACGGCCGTAGATGTGAAAAACATGTCCTTTTGCAACGCCGTAACTTTGAACGGTCACTAAACAAACCACTGTAAGTTGAGGACTACCTAACGTCAAAATTATAACGCAGGTGCGAGATTGTGTCTGCGTGGTTTTATTTACTGATTCAAATGTCTCCTTGGTAAGTTTCCATCTGTGGCTTCCTTTTAGTGTCCTCCGATGCTTAGGATGGACCCCCTTTTCTTTGAGGCATCCCCTCAAGTACCAGAAGAGTGCTAGCATGACCCCCCCTAATCCTCCTCTTCCTTAGTCTAGACCAGGGAGTGTGAAACTCAAGGCCTGGGGGTCATATCTGCCCTGCGAGGGCCGTCCTGGAAACAGTGAAGGACTGGCCCATGGTGGCTCTGCCAGGGGAGCTCCATTTTTGCTGTCAGAGGCTTGCAGGAGGCTGTCGCAGCCGAAAACGCAGCTCGGGAGCCTGTTTTCTCTGGCAGATCGCTCAGGCCCCATAGGCACCCCTGACATGACTGATGTTGAGCTGGCCACACTCACGCTGACCCCATGAGGTCCAACACAATCCGCATGTGGCCCTCAATGTAATTCGAGTTTGACACCCCTGGCCTAGCATCCTCAATTCTTCATTGTATTTTCTTATTTATTCATATGTCCAATACACAATACATATGGAAGAGAATAGACATGAAGTAATATATATAAAGATAATGTGTAAAAATAGAGGAGAAGATATATGAAAGGAAGAAAATATATAAGATATATGAGATGAAGGAAAGACAATTGGACAGGGGACGAAAGGCACACTAGTGCACTTATGTACGCCCCTTACTGGCCTCTTAGGAACCTGGAGAGGTCAATAGTGGATAGTCTTAAGGGAGAAATGTTGGGGGTTAGGGGTTGACACTATTGAGTCCGGTAATGAGTTCCATGCTTTGACAACTCGGTTGCTGAAGTCATATTTTTTACAGTCAAGTTTGGAGCGGTTAATATTAAGTTTGAATCTGTTGCGTGCTCTTGTGTTGTTGCGGTTGAAGCTGAAGGTAGTCATTGACCGGTAGGACATTGCAGCATATGATCTTGTGGGCAATACTTAAATCGTATTTTAGGCTTCGTAGTTCTAAGCTTTCTAGACCCAGGATTGTTAGTCTATTTTCGTAGGGTATTCTGTTTCAAGTGGAGGAGTGAAGGGCTCTTCTGTATGGTTTAGCCTACAGATTGCGAGGCCAGGACTGGAATTGTGCTTGGTGCCTTCTCCTTTCACCTTTTCTGTTGGGTCACCTGAGTAGATTTCAACCCTACGTGGTCCTTGTAGGACCATCCATCCACCCCCACCTCTATTTCTCTCTCTTTGTCAACTTCAAGAGCTCAGGCGCTGTGGGGGACCCGCTTGTGGGGAAATTGGTGCTGTGTTCTCCCAGCTGGGTGTTTTATAGAAAGATGGATGGATTGAGTGTCTGCACTACTTTGGCATTGCCAATCACCGGCCCTGGTTATCAGCCCGCCAAGTGCGGGAGGCGAAAGCTCCAGGCAGCTATTAGAGTGGCAAATTGTCAAGGCAAATCGACGCATCTGTCGCTCCAGCGGTCCAATTGCTGGCGGACGTTTGCTGCCAGTGGAATCGTCGGAGGAGCTGGAACACAATCTGAGCGGCTGTTTAGGAAGCCCAGGGTGGGCTGGCCTTGCTTGGTTTTGCTGACCCCACTTCCCAGCACTTAAAAAAAGGCCCTTAGAAGCAGAACTTCTCCACCGGGTTCGCGCCTCACCCTGAAAAACCCTGGTTTGTTTACCGCCGGTCAGCTGACAAAGCTGTAGTCAAGAGGATTCAGAGAATTGGCTGAGCAGTGAGCATTTGGTGGCCGGCTTCCCTTGAATGTGATGCAGCCACCTGTAACTCTAGTGTCTGAAAATTGGAAGAGTGCTTCCCTGCATTTGGCAAAAGGAAACTACTGTACATTGGTTTTATGGAAGGAAGGGAGGGAGGAGAAAAAGGGAGAGAGAGAAAGATAAAGAAAGAAAAAGAAAGAAAGAAAGAAAGGGGGGAGAGAAGGGAGGGAAGGATTAGGAAGAAGGAAAAGGAAAGAAGAAAGGGAGACAGGGAAGGATGGAAGGTGAAGGAAGGAAAGAAGGAAAGGAGAGGGTGGGAGAGAGGAAGGAAGGAAGGAAAAAAGGAAGGAAGGAAGCAAGGAAGGTGATTAGTAGAACAGTACTGTAAAGACAAATCTGGGATTTGAGAAAGAATTTTGTAATCTCATTGCTTAGTAATTTCCGTGGAGAACTGTGTTTATAGCCTGCAATTATTATTATTACTATTATTACTATTGTTATTATTATTATTATTATATTATTTTTTTATTTTTTTATTTATTCATTCATTCATTCATTCAATTTTTATGCCGCCCTCCTCCTTAGACTCAGGGCGGCTTACAACATGTTAGCAATAGCACTCTTTAACAGCCAGCATATTGCCCCCACAATCCGGGTCCTCTTAAATATTATTCAACATCCCCGATATGTCTTAACAACTATGATTCAGATCCCATTATGATTTTAAGAGGTACTAAGTAGGGTTGTCTTTTATCACCAAAATCTTGGCAACAGCAATTAGATTCAATAATCAGATTAGAGAGATAAAAATGGGAGCTATCTTTTAAATCTATTTGCAGATGATATGATCTTAATTCTCCCAAACACTTTCCTTCAGCTAGCTATATTAAGAGGACTTTGTAGAGGTATAGAGGCCATCAGCTGATCTTCATAAATCACATTTGATGTTTATTCATACATTCCCAAAAACTCAAAAGGGAATGTCCACACTTTTAAGAATTCCAATAGCATATAAATCTTTAAAACACTTAGGTTGTTGTTGTTGTTGTTGTTGTTATTATTATTATTATTATTATTATTATTATTATTATTACTACTACTACTATTACTACTACTACTACTACTACTACTACACAGGTCTACAAAAAATACTTTTTGTAATCATTGCCGTTGACTGTACTTTTTTGAATCATTTTTTGAATCATTTTTTTGTTCTGATTTCAAAAATGTATATAGTTTTTCTGTAGCAGGTATAGTTTCCATGGAGCAGCATCATTATTATAAGGTATAGGAAATATACTGGCAACATTAAGAAAGCAATAACATCAATACAAAATAATAGCATAATAACAAAAATGCTTTCTATATCAGAAACTTTAGCAAAGCTAAGCATATTTTTAGAATCAGCACATCAAACTCCATAAAACAGATATATTACCTTTGCTGATGACTTTTTTGTTGACTGGTATTCATTATTGTTGTTGTTGTTATTATTATTATTATTATTAATTATTACCACCAGTTCAGACTGGCTCTCCTCAAGCTTATTTCCTCTTCATTCTCTACATCTTCTTTTCAATCCCATTTTCCATTTTGGGGGGGGGGGGGTGTTATCACCCAAATCCGGAATTCCCCATCCTGACACCTGGACATGCAAAGCCAAAAAATGAAGAAGTGAATTCTGCCTCCGTGGCTTTTGGTGCAGGGCGCCAATTCCACCGGTCCAGGAACTGACAGAATGAAACAGTGCTTAATTACCTGACATTAATTAACTGCATAATTAATCGCAGGGCCTGATTAACCTCCAGAATTCATCCCAGGGATGTCCCAGCGATACAGTCACTGAAGCGGCGAGGCAATTTGGCCACGTCCGTGGAGACAACGAGGTCTCCGGTAGCTAATGCAGTTTATTCTTAGAAGCAAAAACAAAAAAAATTAATTTAAAAAAATGAACCGTCTTTGGAAGGAATAGTTTGAGACTGCGGAAGAGATCACGTCACATCTCATATAGGCCCCTTCCTTGCCGGCTGTTGCATCAGACAAAAAAAAAAATTGGAGGGGGGGGGGAGGAAGGATCTTAGACAAGATAATAGATGCCAATCATCTTTAGCTAAGATCCATCCTCCAGTCAGTCCCCAAAAGCTTGATTAGCAGGGCATAGCGCTTGAGTTGATTTCCCTAAGGCTAAATAAATCCTCTCGGTTGCCTTTCGATAGCCAGCTTGCTCCAGGGGTTAAGGCACCAGGACAAAAACCAGGCGACAATGAGTTGGTCCAAATTGGCTTTTATGGCTAGAATGGAACTAGAACTCACCATCTCCTGGAGATCGCCCCAAAGTCTCTCATTGGCTTTCATGCCTAAAGTGAGACCAGGAGACTTGGGGGCAATCAACAGGAGATGGTGACTTCTAGTCCCACCTAAGGCATGAAAACCAGCTGGACGTCTTTGGGCTAATCAACAGGAGACAGGGCGTTCTAGTTCCATTTTAGCCACAAAAGCCAATTTGGACCAATCACCAGGAGACAGAGAGTTCTAGTCCCATTTTAGGCATGAAAGTTGGTTTGGGGGATTTTGAGCCAGTCACCAAGAGGTAGTGAGTTTTAGTACCTTTAGCAGTGAATGCTGGTTGGGTGAGCCCAACTCACATTATTATTATTATTATTATTATTATTATTATTATTATTATTATTATTATTATTATTTATTGGATTTGTATGCTACCCCTCTCCGTAGACTCAGGACGGCTAACAACAATAGTACAAAACATCATGTAAATCCAATACTAAAACTAATACTAAAACAATTAAGAAAAACCCTTATTTATAAAACCAAACATCCCTACAAACAAACATATTATGCATAAATTGTAAAGGCCTAGGGGGAAAGAATATCTCAGTTCCCCCATGCCTGACGGCAGAGGTGGGTTTTAAGGAGCTTACGAAAGGCAAAGAGGCTGGGGGCAATTCTAATCTCCGGGGGGAGTTGGTTTCAGAGGGCCGGGGCCGCCACAGAGAAGGCTCTTCCCCTGGGGCCTGCCAAACGACATTGTTTTGTTGACGGGACCCAGAGAAGGCCCACTCTGTGGGACCTAACCAGTCGCTGGGATTCGTGCGGCAGAAAGCGGTCTCGTAGATACCCTGGTCCGGTGCCATGAAGGGCTTTATAGGTGATAACCAACACTTTGAATTGTGCCCAGAAGTTGATCGGCAACCAATGCAGACTGCTGAGTGTTGGTGAAACATGGGCATACCTAGGTAAGCCCATGACTGCTCTCGCAGCTGCATTCTGCACGATCTGGAGTTTCCGAACACTTTTCAAAGGTAGCCCCATGTAGAGAGCGTTATAGGGTTGTAGTTGTGAAGAAAACAGGAAGAGGAAGAAGTTCACCACCCTAGGTTACTTGTAAAAAATGATAAAGGGACACAAATTAAATTGTATGTATGTATGTATGTATGTATGTATGTATGTATGTATGTATGTATGTAAGTAAGTAAGTATGTAAGTAAGTAAGTATGTGTGTAAGTATGTATGTATGTATATATATATATACCATGTATCCCAGTGTTAGGTTAGGTTCCACAGAGTTGGCCTTCTCCAGATCTCGTCAGTTAAGCAATGCCGGCTGGTGGGACCTACGGGAAGAGCCTTCTCTGTAGCTGCCCCGGCCCTCTGGAACCAACTCCCTCCAGAGATCCGCACTGCCCCCATCCTCCTGGCCTTTCGCAAGGTTTTAAAAACTTACCTTTGCCCACAGGCCTGGGGCCATTGAGCTTAACACCTTGCCCCAGTCGAAGATGTGATTGTGCGACTACTGATGTATGAATGTGAATGCCTGATTTTTATATTTTGGGGGTTTTTAATATTTGTTTTAGGTTGGATTTCTCCTGCTAAATTTTGTATTGTATTTTATTCTCTTTTTTTGTAAGCCGCCCTGAATCTGCAGAGAAGGGCGGCATAGAAATCCAACCAACCAAATAAATAAAATAAAATAAATATATATCTCCCTCTTCCCCGTAGCTTTCTTCAAAGAGAGCTCCTGCAGTGGCCATAAACGGCTCTTTTTTAGAGCAATAAGTGTTGAATTATTCCTTCTTTCTTTTTTCTCCCCCCCTCCCCTCCCCTCTTGTCTCTTTTCCACCTTTGGACTATAAAAATCGCCATAAAAATAGAGATTTGCAGCAGGCTTAAATGGGAAGCGCTTCCCCAATCAGATGGCTCCCGTCTCCGCTCCCTTTTATGGTCGCTGCCAGGTGATATTTCACAGGCAGGTTGGAAGTGCATTAAGCAACTCTCGCAAGGCAGGTTTTGGGGGGGACGGAAGGGGGGGCAGGCCCTGCTAATGGGGATTTGGAAGTTAAGGATTGGGGGTGCTGACTATGCAGTTACCAAGGACATGGCAATAGTAATACCAGTAGCACTTAGACTTATATCCCGCTTGTTGTGGTCCACCAGCAGCCGGCAGCAGAGACGGACAGCAGGAGCTGGGGAGAAACCTGTAGTCTGGAGAAGGCTCTATGTACGAGGCAGAGAGGGAGCCTGGGCTATCTGGGAGTTCTGTGCTGACTCTGGAGCCTCCAGAGGCTGACATGAGCCAGGCAGAGGAACAGGGGGAGTCTGTTCCCAGTGGGCGGATGTGCAGAGAAGGCAAGAAGTGTTGCGGAAGGAAAGGGCTACTCGGGAGCAAGGCTTGGAGATGATTGGCCCCTCCCATGGGACATGAGGAGCAACTGGATGTGCTTGTTGCAGGAAGCAACTTGGTTCAATTCTGGTCGGTGTAAGTTCTGACTCTGGGTTCTATTTGGCCTTGCAAAGCTCCTTGCCAACTAGGTCTTTATCAAGAGAGATAAAGGTTGGTGCTTATCAGCATCTTTGCCGAAAGACCGTGGCAGACTTCTGTCGGTCTAATGAACACTGTTTGGGATTTATTACAGCTGGGAATGAACAGAATTCACAGCTGTCGAAATAAAAAGAGGTTTTGGGGATTACCTTTGTGTTTTATGATTTATCAGGAAGCCTAGGTCGGAACACCGCGTCACGGTGCTTTACAGCTCTCTCTAAGCGGTTTACAGAGTCAGCCTCTTTCCCCCAACAATCTGGGTCCTTATTTAACCTACCACGGAAAGGCTGAGTCAACCTTGAGCCTAGTGAGATTTGAACTGCCAAATTGCAGGCAGCAGAAGTAGCCCTGCGGTACTGCGCTCCAACCACTGCGCCATCAAGGACCATTAATCAGTGGAACCGCTCTGGAAGTTTGTGGGTGCTCCATCGCTGGAGGTTTTCAAGGAAAGATTGGACTCCCAATTCTCCAGAACAGTCGAGGGTTGGATTACTAGATGACCTCCAAGGTCCTTCATAACCTTATATTCTGCAACTTGGGGCCTGGGCCGTTTGACATCTTGGCCAAAATGGCAAGGACAGCAGGGATACCACACTGAGCTTTCTGTCAGCCATAATTACGCTTAGCCCATTGAGGTGATTGTGTGTATGTATGTGTGTGTTTACAAGTCAAAACCCCAAATGCAATTTTAGTCCCAGAATTACGATGAATATTAACACTTCCCTCTCCCCTGGGGAGGAAGGTATTCCCACAAAATATTACAGGTAGCCGTTGACTTACAACCATTCATTAATCCTAAACTGCATCAACAGGGGAACACACTCCAAGACCAGGGAAGTCTTAATACCATTCTACTACGCCCTGGTCTGACCACACCTGGAGTACTGTATTCAGTTCTGGTCACCACACTTCAAAAGAGACATTGAAACTCTGGAGAAGGTGCAAAAAAGAGCAACCAGGATGATTAAGGGACTGGAAACCAAGACTTACAAGGAGAGACTGAGGGAACTGGGCATGGATAGCCTAGAGAAAAGGAGGGCCAGAGCGGACATGATAGCAGTCTACAAGTATACGAGGGGATGTCAGAGAGAGGAGGAGATCACTTTATTCTTCAGGGCACCAGAGGGCAGGACAAGGAACAACGGCTGGAAGCTGACCAAGGAGAGATTCACCATGGAGATAAGGAGGAACTTCCTGATGGTCAGAGCGATCAACCAATGGAACAACCTACCAGCGGACATTGTGAACTCCAACACTCTGGACATTTTAAAGAGAAGATTAAACTGCCACTTGACTGGTGTGCTATAGGGTTCCTGCTTGGGCAGGGGGTTGAACTCGATGGCCTTCATGGTCCTTTTCAACTCTAACAATAAATAAATAAATAATGACCATCCAAAGTTAACAACATCACTGGAAACAAAAATGATTTAGAACATAGAAACATAGAAACATAGAAGTCTGACGGCAGAAAAAGACCTCATGGTCCATCTAGTCTGCCCTTATACTATTTTCTGTATTTTATCTTAGGATGGATATATGTTTATCCCAGGCATGTTTAAATTCAGTTACTGTGGATTTATCTACCACGTCTGCTGGAAGTTTGTTCCAAGGATCTACTACTCTTTCAGTAAAATAATATTTTCTCATGTTGCTTTTGATCTTTCCCCCAACTAACTTCAGATTGTGTCCCCTTGTTCTTGTGTTCACTTTCCTATTAAAAACACTTCCCTCCTGGACCTTATTTAACCCTTTAATATATTTAAATGTTTCGATCATGTCCCCCCTTTTCCTTCTGTCCTCCAGACTATACAGATTGAGTTCATTAAGTCTTTCCTGATATGTTTTATGCTTAAGACCTTCCACCATTCTTGTAGCCCGTCTTTGGACCCGTTCAATTTTGTCAATATCTTTTTGTAGGTGAGCTCTCCAGAACTGAACACAGTATTCCAAATGTGGTCTCACCAGCATTCTATATAGTGGGATCATAATCTCCCTCTTCCTGCTTGTTATACCTCTAGCTATGCAGCCAAGCATCCTACTTGCTTTCCCTACCGCCTGACTGCACTGTTCACCCATTTTGAGACTGTCAGAAATCACGACCCCTAAATCCTTTTCTTTTGAAGTATTTGCCAACACAGAACTGCCAATACAATACTCAGATTGAGGATTCCTTTTCCCCAAGTGCATTATTTTACATTTGGAAACATTAAACTGCAGTTTCCATTGCTTAGACCATTTATCTAGTAAAGCTAAATCATTTACCATATTACAGACGCCTCCAGGAATATCAACCCTATTGCACACTTTAGAGTCATCGGCAAATAGGCAAACCTTCCCTACCAAACCTTCCCCCATGTCACTCACAAACATATTAAAAAGAATAGGACCCAGAACAGACCCTTGTGGCACACCGCTTGTAACCTGACTCTGCTCAGAATACTCGCCATTAACAATAACTCTCTGATGTCTACGCTTCAGCCAGCTGGTTGAACTGGTCCTCACACTTACAACTGTCGCAGCATCCCCACAATCAAGGTCAAACTTCGGACTCTCGTCAACCAGCGTACATTTGTCAGAAACGCGGCATTCCAAGGTCACACTGACTGCCATTTGCCACCTTCCCAGAAGCATAAGTCCGATGGAGCAAGATGGATTCGCTTAACGACTTCAGCCATTCGCTAAACAAAAGCCCTACCGTTGGGCCCCACTCATGCCTTGCTTCACAACAGAAATTGAGATTCCAATTGCTAAGGACTACCCCTCCCCCCCCTAGGGGGGATTGTTGTTGTTGGTAAATTCATGCTCCAGAGACGTGGTTTTGCCAGTGACATGGAACCCATCGTGTGGTTGGCTGGATAGCTGTCGCTAGTTGGATTGTTGTCCACCGAGGTTTGTTTTCGTAAGCCCCTAACCCTCCAGAGTCACCCTGAGTTGAGCTGGACAGCCTTATAAATCTTCTTAATAAGTAAGTAACATTTTGCAAGATTTCTGGGGAGCTACAAATCAGGTATCTGGGGGCCAGGGGCACCCTGGAGGCCTCAGGGAGACTTTAGCTCTGCCAGCATATAAACTCCCCCCAATTCCTGCTCTTTCCACACGCTTTTTTCCCCACAAGGGATGCCTCTGATGTGAATTTAACTTAATATTTCCCTCTGTTCCTCGCCGGGTGTTTTTGGGGGGGCTTCCCCGAGGCAGGGAAATAAGTGATAGCCTCTCTCCCCTGAATCAAGGCTTGCGTTCCCTAAGGCGAGAGAGGAATTATTTTGACCCCTGGGGCACAAAATCCGAACGATGGCAGTGAAAAATGCAGCAGCCGCACATTTAAGTGGATATCTGCTGATAAACCTCTTTCCCGGCTGCCCAAATCTATTATGGGTTTTGTTTTGGGGGGGTTTTCCCCTTCCTTTTTGAGATAGCTAACTACCACATTGTACAGTGGTTGGCACGGTTTCTCCGCTGTCTCTTGTCCCATCCAGTTTTTGCCATCGAGGTTTCTTCTCCTGTTTTTTTTTTAAACTCTCTTCTTTTTATCTATTTGTTTATTTTATTTCTTGCAATTTGCTCTAGCTGGAGACCAAGTAGCGTATTTTAAAGGCCATTGTTTTATTTTTATTTATTTATTCTTTGTCCAATATACAATAAATATGTAAGAGAATAGACATTAAGTAATATATATAACGATAGAAAGTAAAAAGAAGAGAAGTAGATGGGAGGGAGAGAATATATAAGATATAAGAGATAAGGAGAGAATATATATGATATATATATATATTAGATAGATAGATAGATAGATAGATAGATAGATAGATAGATAGATAGATAAGGAGAGAATATATATGATATATGAGATAAGGAAAGACAATTGGACAGGGGACGATAGGCACATCAGTGCACTTATATACGCCCCTTACTGGCCTCTTAGGAACCTGGAGAGGTCAATCGTGGAGAGTCTAAGGGAGAAGTGTTGGGGGTTGGGAGTTGACACTATTGAGTCCGGTAATGAGTTCCACGCTTTGACAACTCGATTGTTAAAGTCATATTTTTTACAGTCAAGTTTGGAGCGGTTAATATTAAGTTTGAATCTGTTGTGTGCTCTTGTGTTGTTGTGGAGAAGATTAGCCTCTGAACAGTAGATTGCTCCGGTAATCCTGGACTTGTGACCACAACTGAGCCCAAAAATTTATGTTAAGCGAGACGTTTGTTAAATGAGTATTTATTTATTTTTATTTAATTTTATTAATTAGATTTGTATGCCGCCCTTCTCTGAGGACTCGGGGTGGCTCACAGCATTTAATATAACAATACAGTAAAACGGCAAATCTAATTAAATTTAAAATTAAAAATCCAATATTTGAAAACAATCATACCAGTTCAATCGTACAACATATATCTCATTTCGTTGGCCAGGGGGCTGAAACCTAATTGCCCCAAGCCTGGTGACATAGGTGAGTCTTAAGACTCGTATGGAAGGCGAGGAGGGTGGGGGCAGTGCAAATCTCCAGGAGGAGCTCATTTCAGAGGGCTGGGGGCCCCCACAGAGAAGGCTCTTCCTCTAGGCCCCATTGTACAACCTTTCTCGCCTGCACTTGTTAAGTGAATCACTGCGGCTGTTACGTCAGCCACACGGTTGTTTAGTGAGTCCACGGTTTCCCCGTGGACTTTTGCTTGTCAGAAGATCCCAAAAATGGATCACGTGACTCCTGGGATGCTGCGGCCGTCACAACGATGAGTCATCTGAATTTTAACCACATGACCCTGGGAATAGTGCATAGGTCGTAAGCTGCGACAAAAGTCACTCCCCCCCCCTTGCTGTTGTAACTTTGGTCACTAAACGGACGGTTGTAAGTCGAGGACTACCAGTACACAGAACAAAATACCTTAAGGTGCCCAGAACCTGACTGATAACATGGCTTGGTAGGTAAATAACCAGTTCCTTGAATTGCACGCGGAAAAATACGGATAACCAACAAGGCTCCTGTAATAACGCAGAATAATGTGTAATGTCGTAATTGGGGTTTCTCCTCCCTTTACAATTGGGCAAGCTGATCTGGGAGCAGCTGTCCTTGGAAATAGCTCGTCCCTTTGAATGCCCTGCTTAGTTTATTTTTTGCATTATAATTTTATAGGATTTGTACACTTGCCTAGGCCCCAAGGGGAGAACGGCTTTGGTGGCCAGCCTGGAAACCTAGCCTATAAATAAGATCTTGATTCTAGCTGGACTGGGGCTCCAAAGTCTGGCGTTCCCTTATATTTATCCATTTAGTTCCCCCAGAGAATACAATGACACCTGATCGGATTCGCGGAAAGGTTTCAAGCAGATAAGGAAGACTTTTAAAAACCAGGATTGCTTCTTTCTTTTTTCTCTCTCTTCTCCAAAAACCACATCTGTTTGGAAGCTTTGTGTAACCTGTTTTATTTATTTTATCTGTTCAGTTTATATGGCTGCTTTTTCTCTAAGTGGCTGCGGGCATCTAAAGACACACAACAGCGGTTTAAACACGAACCCCTAATCAGAATCCGATGAAAGTCGCATACAATATATACCCACCCTAACACCTATAGCGTTGAGCCCAGTAATTCACAAAAGATTAATCGATGCACACTGACTCCTCACCCGAGGGGCCAAAGGAATATATCCAGACAGTTTGGGGAGGTTTCCCCCCCTGCTTTTTCATGGTTTAACCTTAATTTTGCTCTCCCTCTCGCCGTGAATGCCCGGGCTATAAGGAGGAAAAAAAGTTCTCTGGGTATGTGTGTGCACTGTAATATTTGTATTGTTTTTGCGTGTGTGTGTGTGTAATTTTCTTTACAAAAACAAATATATATATATGGGGGGGGGGAAACATATTTTTGCTGATAATGAAAAGGAAAGGGAGACTACTGTAGATCTACTTCAAGCTTATTTGCTCTCATCAGGCAGCCACACCCTTACCTCAACTGATAAAAATGAGTAGAGCCTGTGACCTAGTGCTTAGAACCTTTAATCCAGGTTTGAATCCTATGAAGGTATGGCTAGCTGACGAGAACTAAAACAGCTCGAAATAGATCTATCCTGGTCTCCCTCTGGTTCTTTATCAGTTCTTTACAAATTTGAATAGATGGATGGATGGATGGATAGATAGATAAAAGAGAGAGAGAAAGATAGAAAGATAGATAGATAAGAGATAGATAGATAGATAGATAGATAGATGATAGATAGAGATAGATAGATAGATAGATAGATGATAGATAGAGATAGATAGATTATAGATAGATGATAGATAGATGATAGATAGATGATAGATAGATAGAGATAGATAGATGATAGATAGATATAGATAGATGATAGATAGAGATAGATAGATAGACAGAGAGAAAGAAAGATAGATAGATAGATAGATGATAGATAGATAGAGATAGATAGATGATAGATGGAGATAGATGGTAGATAGAGATAGATAGATGATAGAGATAGATAGACAGAGAGAGAGAAAGATAGATAGATGATAGATAGAGATAGATGATAGATAGATAGAGATAGATAGATAGATAGATAGATAGATAGATAGATAGATAGATAGATAGATGATAGATAGAGATACAGTAGCCCCTCACCTATCGCTGGTGTTACGTTCCACACCTGGCCGCGATAGGTGAAATCCACGATGGGGAATTTATCGACTGATAGTACTTATTTAAGTATTTATATTGTAATTGTTTGGTAAGTTTTCATTGTTTTAAGTGTTTATAAACCCTTCCCACACAGTATTTATTTTAGATACAGTATTTAAATACAGTATTTACAATTTTAGATATATATATATATTTTAAAAACCTGCCAATCGAGTTCGGTGGGCTGTTTAAATCTGCCGATCGGTTTCCTCAGAAACCCGCGATGAAGTGAAGCCACAGTAGGTGAAGCGCGGTATAGCGAGGGACTACTGTAGATAGATGATAGATAGAGATAGAAAGATAGATAGATAGCTAGATAGGAGAGAGAGAGAAAGATAGATAGACAACTGATGGGACGGTGGGACAAAGTAAGAAGATATATGACGAGTAGAATCCGAAACCAAGCTATAAGAAATAAATTGGAATCACTCTATAATATGTAAATAGATATATTGCTCTTGGGTTAAAGTGAGTTATATAAGAAACCCCCCCAATATGGTGGTGGGGTATGTGTGT
The DNA here is from genome assembly GCF_031021105.1 of Erythrolamprus reginae. Lineage (NCBI taxonomy): Eukaryota > Metazoa > Chordata > Lepidosauria > Squamata > Dipsadidae > Erythrolamprus > Erythrolamprus reginae. Next base: position 9,206,967 of record NC_091962.1, on the reverse strand, counting down.
GTGTCGGGATGGTGGGCATTTTTCACTATGCACTGTTTTATGTTGTGTGTATATTAAACTTGCAAAAAAACCAATAAAAATATATTTTTAAAAAAGATAGATGGATAGATGGACGATAGAGTGTAAAACGAATGCCCAGCCCCTTGTAATTATGGCATGCTGTATATCCCTTCCTGTTAGAACTCCTCTTCTCTCTCCTGGCATCCAAACCAAATTTGGAGCATCTCCCCCTTTGATCCTTTGCAGGGCCAAGTTCAATGAACAGTCTCTGTTGCCTGTGTTTTGGCCGTGGGAGTGAACTCCGCAGTGGTTTTGTCCAATGCAATTTTCCTCCTGCTAATGGAGATGAGGCTTAACCTGCAGAGCAGCCTTGCAGGGTGGTGGGGTGTTGGTGGGAGGGGGGGGGCTAAAGGATCCACCTGCATCTAGAATTACAGATGAACAGAGTTGGAAGGGACCTTGCAGGTCATCTAGTCCACCTAGTCCAAGCAGGAGACCCTGCACCATTTCTGATGGATCGCTGTCCAGTCTCTTCTCGAAAGCCTCCAGGGATGAAGCTCCCACAACATCCGAAGGCAACTTCTGTTCCATGGGATGATGATGATGATGATGATGATGATTATTATTATTATTATTATTTATTAGATTTGTATGCCGCCCCTCTCCAAAGACTCACAGATTGTTCTCATAGTCAGGAAATCCCTCCTTATTTCCAGGTTGAATCTCTCCATCCATTATTATTATTATTATTATTATTATTATTATTATTATTATTATTAATTAGATTTGTATGCCGCCCTTCTCCGAAGACTCAGGGCGGCTCACAACAGTAATAAAAACAATATAGTAGTGGAACAAATCTAATATTAAAAAACATATAAAACCTTATCATTATTTTTTTTAAAAAACCAAATAGCACATTCATACCAAACATAAAACAAACTATTAAAAAAAGCCTGGGGGAAAGGTGTCTCAACTCCCCCATGCCTGGCAGTATAAGTGAGTCTTAAGTAGTTTACGAAAGACAGGGAGGGTGGGGGCAGTTCTAATCTCCGGGGGGGAGTTGGTTCCAGAGGGCTGGGGCCGCCACAGAGAAGGCTCTTCCCCTGGGGACTGCCAAATGACATTGTTTAGTCCTTGTCTGATGCTTTGGAAAATAGCTTGACCCTCTTCCTCCTCTCTGTGGCAGCCCCTACAATATTGGAATATGCTATCCTGTCCCTCTTGGTCCTTCTCTTTACTAGACTAGCCATGCCCAGAATTGAGGGAAGGACTTTTAAGCTGTTTTCTTTCTTTCTTTCTTTTTTTTAAATCAGCGCTTAAACCTTCTGCTGGATATATCGTCCGAGGCAGGTACCATATGCAAAGAGCAGCGGGGGTCCCCTCTCTATCCTTGCACTGGGCTGCCAGCAAGAGTGTCAGGCCTGCTTTTCTAGTGCTAAACGGAGCCACGCCTGACAGCTGTTCTAGCAGGGTGCGAACCCCACTTAGCAAGTCTTGGTTTGCAGCTGGTGGCTGGAGCAGCCTTCAGAGGCTTTGCCCACTGCAGGTGCCTCCTCGCCATAAAGAGACACGGGTGGTGGTCACAGCATCACTGATGGGGTGGGTGGGTTTAGGCAGAGGCGCAGCAATTGTCACCCTATGACGAAGGACATTTCCTGGGCCATAGCGGTTAGCTATGGTCAAAATTATTATTATTATTATTATTATTATTATTATTATTATTATTATTATTATTATTATTATTATTATGTCAGTACAACACAGCAAACGAGATCACTATGCTGGATTTCGTATTTCATCACCAGTCGGGCGCTTCCCAAGCACCTAGGACTTCGTGATGTAGTGGCGAATTATGGTTGCCGATCCCAGTAAAGCGGCCTTTTGCAATTGACAGATGGAGATTTTGTCAATTACGATGGTTTTCAAATGTCCCCTGAGATCCTTTGGCACTGCGCCCAGCGTGCCAAGTACCACTGGGACCACTTTCACGGGCTTCTGCCAGAGTCGTTGCAGCTCGATTTTTAGATCTTCGTATTTCACTAATTTCTCTAGCTGCTTCTCCTCAATTCTGCTGTCTCCTGGGATTGCGATGTCGATGGTCCATACTTTCATTTTCTCCACGATCACAATGTCTGGTGTGTTATGCTTCAGAATTCGGTCAGTCAGAAGTCAGAAGTCCCACAGTAGTTTTGCTTGCTCATTTTCAACCACTTTTTCGGGCTTATGATCCCACCAGTTCTTTGCCACTGGGAAATGGTAGTTCCGGCACAAGTTCCAGTGGATCATCTGTGCCACAGCATCATGTCTATGCTTGTAGTCAGTCTGTGCGTGATCAATTGTTTTATCTGTTTCTTTACAGAGTCTGCACTTTGGATCGTCTGCTGATTTTTCAATTCTGGCTTTGACAGCATTTGTTCTATTTATTTTATGTTTTATATTATTATTATTATTATTATTATTATTATTATTATTATTATTATTATTATTAATTAGATTTGTATGCCGCCCCTCTCCGAAGACTCGGAGCGGCTTACAACAACAATACGTAGTACAAATCTAAAGGTTAAAAAGGACAGTTTAAAACCCTCATTATAAAAACAGTCATGCATGAAATACTGGAATTGTGGCTTCTGCATTCACGGAACGCCACATTTCTCTTTGGTTCTTTCTGGACTCTGTAAACCTGGCGCTGAGTGACAGCTTATGACTGGATACAGCTAGTCCTCGACTTGCGACAGTTCATTTAGTGACCGTTCAAAGTTAGAACAGTACTGAAAAGCATTGTCACCGTTTTTCATAGCCGCAAACTGTTGCAGCATCCATCCCTAGGGTCACATGATCAAAATCCAGGCTCTTGGCACCTGCCTCCTATTTACGACGGTTGTACTATCCTGGTGTCTTGTGATCCCCTTTTTGCGACCTTCCGAGAGGCAGTGGGGGAAACCAGTTTTGCTTAACAACCCACCTAAGCAGTGGGACGGCATACAAATCTAATAAATAATAATTCCCTTTTCAATTGTGGCAAGAAAGGGGCAGCAAAGAGAGGCCGTGGGGCAATACTTACCCAATGTCTCACTCAGCAACAGCTTTGGGACTTAATTTTGGTCGTCAGCTGAGGACCATCTGGAATTTAAACCTCCATCATGGCAGGGAAGGGAGGAAGAAGAAGGGTTCAGTAAGAAAGGCATGTGAGCACCTTGGTTCGGCTAGGACAGTGGTAGGCAAAGTTGGCTCTTCTATAACTTGTAGACTTCAACTCCCAGAATTCCTGAGCCAATCATACTAGCTCAGGAATTCTGGGAGTTGAAGTCCACATGTCATAGAAGAGCCAACTTGGGCTACCGCTGGGTTAGGAGATATCCAAACTGGTTGCGGTGCAGAGTTCTCCAACCCAGGATACTTCAGGATGGGCAGAGTCCTTCGGGAGTTGGGCAGCATATTAAAATAAAATAAAATAAAGGCTCACCCTGGTTGGGAGCGATTGAGGGAGGAGGGGGATTTTCTGGGAATTTGTAGTTGGCAGACACTGAGGACACAAATTTTGAACTACAAAGAAACTGAATGAAAAAACTAATAAATCACTGATATATGATGGCACTAGCAACCACGTCAAATACATATGGATAAAACTTCAGGAAAATCTATACCACCTATATGCTTAAACCAGTGTTCCCTCTAATTTTTTTGGGGGGGTGGGCGGAAAAGTATAGTGTCTGAGCGGCAGTCCCTTTGGGACTGGGCGGCACAGAAATAATAAATAAATAAATAAATAAATAAATAAATAAATAAATAAATAATGTGTGTCTATAACAGTGAGCTCATAATAGGGCAACTCTATCAATATCAAAATGTCACTTAAATAGTTGAGCTAGTTTCAAACTAGATTTTGATTTTCTTTCTCTCTTCCTTACTCCCATTCTTTTTCTTTCTCTTTTCCTTCCTCTCTTTTTTCTATCTGTTTCTCTCTCTTCCTCTCTCTCTCCTTCCCTCTCACTCTCTTTCCCTCTCGGCTTCTGGGCAGGTTTGGAAAACTCTGAGTTGATGTTGATTTTTAAGTGAGCGATTGCTCACTGCTCAGCTTAGAGGGGACTATGGATTAAACCACAGGCCGCAAAACATAGAAGCCCCAGCTCCAACGCTGGCCCCCCACACTCTTCTTACTACTCTTTTCTTGCTCTGTTTTTCTATTCGTCCTCCTCTTGTATTTCTTTCCCTTCTTTCTAAATCCCTCTCCCTTTCTTTCCCTCTCCTTCCCCAATCACGCATGCTATATAAGTAAACTATAATTGCTAGAATGTACATTATGTATATATTCCCTTTTCTTTTCTGTACCCTGTTTTTAATGTATATAACCAATAAACATATTTTTACCAAAAAAAGGGAAGACACTGAGAAAATTGCTTCCGACTTCCCCCAGCCAGCTGTGCTTGGAGATCTGTGGACTTCAACTCCCATAATTCCCCAGCCAGCATATGCTTTAAAATCTGTGGATTTCAGCTCCCAGAATTCCTCACCAGATATGGCACAATATTTTATTAGGTACTCTTGATTTAAAACGATGAAAACCTCTGGTTCTGGTTAGTCTGTTTCCAGTGTTTGTCCTTTTAGGATTGATCCTTACAAAACAGCTCAGTGCACGCACTCCCCCTTTCAAGAAACACTTTTCTATTTTGGAAATCTGTCACCTTTTTCTGTGATTTGGCGCAGTGCTGGCCGAGCGGCACATAAACCTCACCCTTGATCCGTGCTGAATGTTGAGCCATATGCTCAACATATGGCTGGTGTCCTCCCTGGAGCCGGAGCTGGGCTGTAGGCTGTGCGCGCTTCATATTTTAGTACGGGGCTGAAAGGAAGCCAGGATTTGGTTTTTGTTTTTTTTAAAGAAAGGGTGAAACGAGAGGCGGTTTAAATACAATCCTCCTCACCCCGTAAAGATCTGATAATACGGCTTTTTCTGCTGTGATTAAACAGGAGAGCTGTGCTATCCAGCAAATTTTGCTTCAGACCACGAAACAGGATTAGCACGCTATGTGAACACAAATCCTAAATTAGTCTCTTTTTTGGCACATAGGCCTCAATTTACAATTAATTTAGTGACTGTTCCAAGTTGCAGTGGCACTGAAAAAAGTGATATAGGAATGATCCTCGCACTTATGACCGTCACGGTATCCCCACAATCACAGGATCAAAATTCCATCGCTGGTCAACCGGCATGTTTTTGCTACCGTGGCAGCATCGCCCGATCGCCATTTGCAACCTTCCCACTGGCTTAAGAAAAGCAAAAGGTCTAATTAGGTGAAAAACGGTCTTACTGGAAGTAGGGGAGTCCAGAAGGAGGGTCTCCGGAGCCCAGGGGAGGCTGCTTTCACTCTCCTGGAGGCTCGAGGAAAGCCTCCAGAGCCTGGGGAGGGTGAAAAACAGGCCTTCCCATTTCTGGGAAGTCCAGAAATGGACTCGTTTCCGGCCTCCAGAGGGCCTCCAGAGCCTGGGAGAGGCTGTTTTTGCCCTCCCGTAGGCTTGAGGAAAGCCTCCAGAGCCTGGGAAGGGTGAAAAACAGGTCTACCGGAAGTATGGGAAGTCCAGAAATGGGCTCGTTTCCAGCCTCCAGAGGGCCTTCAGAGCCTGGGAGAGGCTGTTTTTGCCCTCCCGTAGGCTTGAGAAAAGCCTCCAGAGCCTGGGGAGGGTGAAAAACAGGTCTACCGGAAGTATGGGAAGTCCAGAAATGGGCTCATTTCCGGCCTCCCGAGGGCCTCCAGAGCCGGGGAGAGGCTGTTTTTGCCCTCCCGTAGGCTTGAGAAAAGCCTCCAGAGCCTGGGGAGGGTGAAAAACAGGTCTACCAGAAGTATGGGAAGTCCAGAAATGGGCTCATTTCCAGCCTCCAGAGGGCCTCCAGAGCCGGGGAGAGGCTGTTTTTGCCCTCCTGTAGGCTTGAGGAAAGCCTCCAGAGCCTGGGAAGGGTGAAAAACAGGTCTACCGGAAGTATGGGAAGTCCAGAAATGGGCTCGTTTCCAGCCTCCAGAGGGCCTTCAGAGCCTGGGAGAGGCTGTTTTTGCCCTCCCGTAGGCTTGAGAAAAGCCTCCAGAGCCTGGGGAGGGTGAAAAACAGGTCTACCGGAAGTATGGGAAGTCCAGAAATGGGCTCATTTCCGGCCTCCCGAGGGCCTCCAGAGCAGGGGAGAGGCTGTTTTTGCCCTCCCGTAGGCTTGAGAAAAGCCTCCAGAGCCTGGGGAGGGTGAAAAACAGGTCTACCAGAAGTATGGGAAGTCCAGAAATGGGCTCATTTCCAGCCTCCAGAGGGCCTCCAGAGCCTGGGAGAGGCTGTTTTTGCCCTCCCGTAGGCTTGAGGAAAGCCTCCAGAGCCTGGGAAGGGTGAAAAACAGGTCTACCGGAAGTATGGGAAGTCTAGAAATGGGCTCGTTTCCAGCCTCCAGAGGGCCTTCAGAGCCTGGGAGAGGCTGTTTGTGCCCTCCCGTAGGCTTGAGAAAAGCCTCCAGAGCCTGGGGAGGGTGAAAAACAGGTCTACCGGAAGTATGGGAAGTCCAGAAATGGGCTCATTTCCGGCCTCCCGAGGGCCTCCAGAGCCGGGGAGAGGCTGTTTTTGCCCTCCCGTAGGCTTGAGAAAAGCCTCCAGAGCCTGGGGAGGGTGAAAAACAGGTCTACCGGAAGTATGGGAAGTCCAGAAATGGGCTCATTTCCGGCCTCCCGAGGGCCTCCAGAGCCGGGGAGAGGCTGTTTTTGCCCTCCTGTAGGCTTGGGGAAAGCCTCCAGAACCTAGGGAGGTCAAAAATGCCCCCTCCCATGCTGTGGAGTGGAAGGTTGTGTAGGCAACACCCCCATGGCCACGCTCACCCAGCAACCAGGCTCGGAACCGGTTGCTAAAATTTTTTAATCCTGCCCAGTGTTGGGTTCTTCCCGGTTCGGACTGGTTTGCCCGAACTAGTAGCGACCCTCTGGTGACATCACGATGATGTCACCAAAGTCGGTCGATGGCTGTCTGTAAGTGCCAACATCTTTTTTTAAAAAAAATTTGGGGTCCCCCTCCCCACTTCTGTGCATCCACAGAAGCCAAGTTTCCGGCAATGTACACGTGGCCGCCATTTTGTTTTTGACTTAAAAAAAAAAATTCTCAGGGTTTTTTTATACTGTGCTTGTGCGCTCGCACGGACCGTGCACGCGCCCACAAGGCACAGCGGGAGGAAGCAAACCAGTAGCGGTGTAAGTTAGAACTCACCCCTGCTTCCAGCCCTGAAGTTGACATACTTCTGTTAAATTCCAGTTAGAGAAAACAGTGACAGGTCCTTGATCTATCTGAGCTTGCAAAAAAAAAAAAAGTTTATAAAACTTTAATTTTGTAAGGAAACATCTGCAAGAAAACCAACAAGTGCAGAAAGCACCAAGGACCCATCATCTTCTTCTGTGTTGGTTATGACCTATAAAGTCCTACATGGCATAGGACCAAACTGCCCCTGAGACCGCCTTCTGCCGCACGAATCCCAGCAACCGGTGAGGTCCCACAGAGTTGGTCTCCTTAGGGTCCTGTCGACCAAACAATGTCGGCTGGCAGGGCCTAGGGGAAGAGCCTTCTCTGTGGGGGGCCCGGCCCTCTGGAATCAGCTCCCCCCGGAGATTTGCACTGTCCCCACCCTCCTCGCATTCCAAAAGAGTTTAAAAACACATCTTTGCCACCAAGCCTGGGATTATTAGATCTTCCCCCTGACCAAATGAATGGAAAGTTTTTTAAAAAATTAGAATTTTAAGGATATTAATTGGATTGTTTACTATTGTATCTTTTATATGCTGCGAGCCGCCCCGAGTCCTTGGAGAGGGGCGGCATACAAATCCAATGAAACTTGAAACTTCTCTAACTAGAACTTAACAGGAGTTAAATCCAGAAAGCCTAAACCGGTATTTCGCAACCTTGGGAACTTAAAGATGGGTAAAGTAGGTGAGTAGAAGCGCCCGGGGCGGCAAGAAATCTAAATAATAATAATAATAATAATAATAATAATAATAATAATAATAATAATAATCATCTTATTTTCCAAAGCGCCGGGTGTGTGTATGTTGCAGGACAAGTAGTAATGGATGGAAACTAATCAAGGAGAGAAGCAACCGTCTTCGGAGAGGGGCGGCATACAAATCTAAATAATAAATAAAATAAATAAATAAATAAACCTCTTGTTTTTTTTAATATATTGGGGTTTCTTTTGGATTTTTTTAACCTAAAATTGTAATTTAGATTGCTAAATATTAGATTTGTTACTATGTATTGTTTCTTACCATTGTTGTGAGCCGCCTCAAGTCTACGGAGAGGGGCAGCATATAAATCCAATAAATCTAATCTAATCTAACCTGGAATTAAATCTAATCTAATCTAACCTGGAATTAAGGAGAAACTTCGTAAAGGGCCATGAGCCAGTGGAACGGCTCGCCACTAGAAGTTGTGACTGCTCCTATCACTGGAGGTTTTAAAGAAAAGATTGGGCAGTCATCTGTTAGAAATGGAACGGGGCTTCTTCTCCTGCTTGAACCGGAGGTTGGACTTGCAGACCTCCAAGGTCCCTTCCCAAGCTCTGTTCTGACACGTTTCCCCTCCCAGGATCCCCCACCCAGCTGGGCGTCGTAGTCCCACCCCTCTTCGAAGTCCCCGAGGTTGAGAAACCCCCGAGGACACCATCTCACCTCTGCCTCTGCTCTGCCTCCATCTGGGTCAGCCCATCAGATGCTTCAGTAGCATTGGTTAACTACCGAGATTTTCTGCTCCCTGAGCCGAGCATGAATTAGGCTGTTAAGAAGATGTGCTCACCATCCATTTGGGGGCCGTGGGAGGCCCAGAAGCATTTTTTTTCCAGCTGTGCCTCAGTGTGTGATGAGTCTGTCTTCTCTAGAGCTGGCACTCTGGGTTATTAATAGAGCCTTTTCCTTTCCTTGTTAAATCGGAACTCCGCACCTAACTCAGGAAGGCAGGGGTGGGCTTGTTTCTGCCCTATGGCGCACCCCTCCTTCCCCAGGCTCTACGTTTTTTCCTTCTCGCCCGTCTCGACCTCTTTCCCAAATTAATATCTATCTTTCTTCCTCCCTTGCACACTCTCTCTCTCTCTCTCCCCCCTCCATCGCCCCCCAATTTTCTGTCCTTGGGTTTTATTTTTCAGATTTAAAAATAAGAAGAAGCTCCTGCATCGCTTCTCTTCCTACCCCGGGAAGAGTTGATGTAGGTCAATAAATGTGGGCTTAGAGAAGAATAAAAGCGGCGTTTATAAAAAGCAAATGGCAAGATGCCCTCAGGCAAAGGGGGGAAAAAACGGTTAAAAAAGAGAGACGGAGGTCTTGATGGATTTGGGAGGGTGGGGGGGAGTTGGCCGGGATTCGGCCTGGCGTGAAAACAAGGATGCCTTTGGTGTTAAAATGCAATGCTAGGCTAGGCTTGGGAACAAGCTGCATGGTTGCATTGGGCGTTGAAACAAGCTGCGTTGTTGCATCGGGCATTAGACCAAGCTGCAAGGTTGCATTGGGCTTAAAAGGAGCTGCGTTGTTGCATGAGGTATGTGCATGTGGACAAACACGCCTACTTACTCGGATGTTGCATAACACACTTTTGCTGAGAGGCAGGTTGTGTTCGACAAATTATTTTTGTAACGCACTTCTTTCCTCCCCCACCCCCACGAGCAAAATATGGAGTATTAAAAAGCTGGGAGTTGGGTTTCAGAGTCTTATGTGCACCAGCATTCGTTTTGGGGTAGGAGAGGATTCTGTGCCCCCCTCCCCTCGGATTCTCCAACTTCTCATATTGCTTTACGCAGGCACAAAATTGGTTTTGGGTGGGGTGACAATCAACCCTGACACGGATGTCCGAGATGACACCTCAAATCTCTATTGGCTGCTTCCTGAACCTTGGGGGTGTCTCCCAAACAGTGGTGGGTTCCTGCTGGTTTGGACTGGTCCTATAGAACTGGTAGTGGGAATTTCCTCCCCTACTCGCTGAACCGGCAGTGATGGCTAGCTGGAAATGGCCCCGAACTGACTCTCTCAGCGTTGTCATAGGTGCCGCCATCTTATTTTTTGCTCCAGGAAGGGGCATGGCCAATGCTAAAGTGGCACGGAGTTCCCCGTGCTCAGCTGGGGAATCTCAAATCCCATCCACCTGGAGACCTGGTACAAGTCAGTATCGGGTCAGAACTGCCCTGGAGGGGCTGGGATAAAGAGAGGCACTGTCAGTGGACTGGGTTTTTGCAACTACTGTATATTGTTGTTGTTTTTTTTTTTTTTACATGCTAGGACCCGCAGCCGCAGGAAACCGGAAGGGGTCATTTCAGATCTGGACTTGCTGTAGTGCGTTGAAACTAACCCGCTTACTTGATGGTTAACTCTGGCTGCATTTGGGGGGTGGGTCACAACTCTGCAAGTGGGAGTGGCAGCTGCGTCTTTTAGGAGCCCGCCGAAGACCTAGTTTTTCATCCCGGCCTTTTGTGTGAATAGAATAGAATATAGAATAGAATTAGAACAGAGTAGAGTAGAATGTAGAGTAGAATAGAATGTAGAATGTAGACTAAAATGTAGAGTAGAGTAGAATAAAATAGAATTACAGTAGAGTGGAATAGAATGTAGACTAAAATGTAGAGTAGAGTAGAGTAGAATAAAATAAATTACAGTAGAGTGGAGTAGAATAGAATGTAGACTAAAATGTAGAGTAGAGTAGAGTAGAATTACAGTAGAGTGGAGTAGAATAGAATGTAGACTAAAATGTAGAGTAGAGTAGAATAGAATTACAGTAGAGTGGAATAGAATGTAGACTAAAATGTAGAGTAGAGTAGAATAAAATAAATTACAGTAGAGTGGAGTAGAATAGAATGTAGACTAGAAAGTTGAGTAGAGTAGAATGTAGAGTAGAATAGAATAGAATGTAGAATGTAGACTAAAATGTAGAGTACAGTAGAGTACAGTAGAATAGAATTACAGTAGAGTGGAGTAGAATAGAATGTAGACTAGAAAGTAGAGTAGAGTAGAATAGAAAATAGAATAGAACAAAACAGAATTCTTTATTGGCCAAGTGTGATTTGTCTTTGGTGCATATTTATTTATTGATTGATTGATTGATTTGATTTGTATGCCGCCCCTCTCCAAAGACATATGTGCTTAGTGTACCTGAATTGTCCTTTCCCTTCTGCATCCTTTCCAATTAACAGTTTTGTACTATTTAAAGTATAAGGCGGTGTCATCCTGCTTTCCATAAACCAGCACACAAGCAACTTGGAGAGCATGGATATTTATATATTTTTTAAAAGAAAAACCTCTTAACATGCTCCAGGGGATTTATGGACGATTCCTGTTTTGCTGTTGCCTCCTTGTCGACTTGTGCTTTCACCCCCAACCGGCCTTGCGGCCTGAGACCCAGAGTCCAGCCTCCCTCCCAAAGGCCTCTGTCTTCCCAGGGGTGGCACCACCCTTTGCCCTGCGTGTCGTCGCTTCCCCGCTGAAAAATGGCACTTTTCATCCCCGGGAGAAATCCATTAACCTGCGGGCAAATTCTGGAGCCTGTCTAATGCCCAAGTAATGAACTCAAGTTTTATGTTAAATTTAGCAGAAACCACCATCACAAAGTGACAGAAAATAATTTTCCCCGGGGGGATATTACAGTCCAGGAGTGTAGCCTGGAGAAGTCGAGTTTTGTCTCCTCTGGGGACTGACTGCTGGAGATCCTGGTTCGAATCTTACCTCTGTCGTGGTCTTTTTTTAAAAATTCAGCTGAGGTCCACTGTCCAACTTCCTTAAAATGAGGACTCTGGCCCCAAACTACAAGAAAATAATTTGAGCACGAGGCTTGTCAGTGACTAAGAGTTTAAAGAGACATAGAAAAGGACCAGGGTAGGTTTTTTTTTCCTTCTGGCTCTTGTCTTGCTGTGGTGCTAAACGTCTCTCTGCAGGGATCTATAATTTTACATTAATCTGTTAAAAGAAGCAATCATTGTACAATGCTGGTTAGGAATCATAGTTCAGCATTTCAGTAAGATGCCCAGAAGGGTCACCTGGCTCAATTTAGCATATTGTCTGCCCTTCCTCAGCCATTTCCCAATCTTGGACATTTCCAGGTATGTGGAGTTCAATCTCCGGAATGCTTTTTAATGGTCAAATTGGTAGTGGAATTCTGGGAATTTAAAGTCCACACAGCCAAAAATGGTCAAAGTTGGGCAATCGTGGTCCTCGGAGAAGGGCGGCATAAAAGTCATAGAAACATAGAAGATTGACGGCAGAAAAAGACCTCATGGTCCATCTAGTCTGCCCTTATACTATTTCCTGTGTTTTATCTTAGGATGGATCTATGTTTACCCCAGGCATGTTTAATTTCAGTTACTGTGGATCTACCAACCATGTCTGCTAGAAGTTTGTTCCAAGCATCTACTCCTCTTTCAGTAAAATAATATTTTCTCACGTTGCTTCTGATCTTTCCCCTAACTAACCTCAGATTGTGCCCCCTTGTCCTTGTGTTCATTTTCCTATTAAAAACACTTCACTCCTGAACCTTATTTAGCTCTATAACATATTTAAATGTTTCAATCATGTCCCCCCTTTTTCCCTTCTGTCCTCCAGACTCTACAGATGGAGTTCATGAAGTCTTTCCTGATAGGTTTTATGCCATTTTCGTAGCCCGTCTTTGGACCCGTTCAATTTGATCAATATCTTTTTGTAGGTGAGGTCTCCAGAACTGAACACAGTTATTCCAAATGAAAGTCCAATCAATCAATCAATCAACCGATCGATCGATCGATCGATCAATCAATCATAAAATCAAGTATAAACCACAGCACTGTGATTTTTACAGGTTCAAGTTTGTGGCTTAGCATATTAGAAACATAGAAACATAGAAGTCTGACGGCAGAAAAAGACCTGATAAAATACAGGAAATATTGTGTCATCCCAACCAATCATGGCTTACATAACAAATCTTGATGGATGGGCTTGTTTTAATGTGCCCCCCCCATCTAAAATGTGACATCTAGCAAAATTTGGGTGCTTACACAATTCCCACCCGAAGACCACCTGCATTTGTGCCTAATCATATCATGAAACTGACTGTCAAAAGTTGAAACTTTTCCCCGCTTTATTCCCCCAACTCCCGCCAAATAAGAGGAAAAAAACTGCCTTTTTTTGTTTCTTTATTTTTAATAATTAATTTTTTAAACTTGTACTTTTTTTTGTTTTGTTTTTCTATGAAAAACGGAGGGGAGGAAAAAAAGGACTAAGAGAATTTGCGAGACATTCATTTTTTTTTTTTTAAACATTTGAAAATTTTCAAGGCACCTAAAACGAGGAGGAGGAAGAGGAGGAGGCGGAGGCCAAAGGTTGCGCCAAAGAGAGCACTTTGGTTTCTCTGAAGTCAAGAAAAGAGGAAAGGGGGGGGGGAGCAGGGTTTCAACAGAAAAAAAATCAAATAAACACCCTTAGTTTGGCTGCTGCAGAGAGTTCAGAATGGAGACTCCTTTTGGGAACTGGTGCATGAGTAGCTGGAACGAGAGAGGCAGTGGTGAGCAGGACAAGCCGTTATGTCCCAAATTGTCTTTTTTTTTTTTTTTAAACTGATGCTGGCCATCCCGATCCCAAGAGTTTTTCAAAAAAGTTTTTTCCCCCCTTTAGATTAAAATTCCACATTGTCCTCTCTCTTTTCAACAGTAGGTCTCTCCTTATCGCCATTTCTACCGCTCGTTGGGGCTAAGTTGACCCTTCGCTGAAGACCTTTAGCCGTTCTCAAACCAGGGAGGATGGGGAAAAAGACAATTCTCTTTCTGTCCCCTCCGTTTCTTGGGCACCTCAGTTCGGTCAGAGCTAGGAAAGTCGCAACTAGCAGCCTTCTCCATAGGAACTTTATGGGTTGGCTTCAGAAGGACCGTCGGTGGGTCTAATGAAGGAATCTTCCTCAAGGTGATGACTTCTGCACAACCTGGAACTCAACCAAGGCCCATCAGGTTGGACAAGATTTGGGTTTTCATCAATCAACTTGGCTGTGCCCAGTTCACTAAGTCGCCTAGGGTGGAGGAGAAGACAGCTGGAGATACTAAGGTGGAGGTGGAGATGGTCGCTTTGGAGTTGAGGCCATATCTATAGAAATCTTTGAGCGATCCTCCCTCGAGAAAGTTGGTTTCAGCAGCCGTCTGATACCTGCCAGAATTCAACAAACCAGCAATCAGGGTGGTTCTGTGCAGATATTCCGGACAAAACTGGGTTAGTCCTGTCTGCGTTTGAGAACTTCTCCAGCTTTTGGCTTTCCTCAGCACGCCAACTTTTCTTTCTCAACCTGGCCCTGGAGTTCTGGGAATGGAGGTCCAGACCAAAAGAAGGGCACCCTTTGACTTGACCGATTACATCTACCATGCCTCAATGGGCTCTTTCGTGGTCAGGAGAAACTAGCCATATGAACTAGATGCCGAAGAGCTGCAACGCACCAACCTTGGCTTCTCTACCATATCTTCTAAAGAGAACAAGGACACCTTTTCAGCTTGGTTCCTTATCACTGGTCCCTTCCCTCTGTAACCACCTTGTTGGCTGCTGGCACTGGATGGTTGATCCCTTTGGAAGATGGTTTCCATCCTCAAAGGCACCAGTTGGACCATTGGTCTGAGTCACACAGGTCAGCCTGGCCTTTGAGTCCCTCCTTCTCAGTTTTCAGGAGCGCCCTGGGGGAGGACTGGCTATGGGGACTGTAAGGGAGGGTTGGACATGCTGAACCTGATGGATATGGGGAGAGGTTGCCCGGTCGAACCAGCCCAAAATCCGTTTTCAAAATATAGATGATCGCAGGCTGTGGAAGGTCTGGTCTACAACGTGTTATAGGTGCTTCAAGACCAAGTTCTGGTGTTTCTCATTCTTGGAAACTTTAAGATCACTGGATTTTTAACTCCCAGGATTCCTGGTGTCTGGGGAATTATGGGAGTTGAAGTCCATCTTTAAAGTTCCCGAGGCTGAGAAATACTAGGCTTAGAAGTCTGCTTTGGACACTCAGGGGAAGCTCACATCCTTGTGTTGTCCCCTTCCAATAAACCCAGCCAGGAAGGCCCACAGAGAAGGATGCTGGGAACTGTAGTTCCCCCACAACGAGAAGGACACATCTTCCCCGTTCCAAATGGCTAAATTAAAACTCGGACATCCTAATGGAACATTATAGGGCGGCAGGACCAAATTTCTCAACCTCTCACGCTTTGCACAAGGATCAGAGACACACAGAAGCATCCCTATGAATCTCTTTTGCCTTTTTCGAGAAAGGTTTCTAGTCCTGTGTGTCGCGACCCTTGCTATCTTAAGAACTCGCCTTTCTGCATTTCCCTGACCAGCAAATGTCACCTTTGTGCTTCTCCCGAGCCTTAAAAAAAAGAAATTAACCATTGCAAACAGTTCCTGAATTCTTTTTTTTTTCCTGTGTGCGGAAGTAGGCCGAACGGAGCTCCGCTTGCCAAGAAGGATGTGCCGGAAAAGCCAAAGGTGGCATTTTGTTTTGTTTTATTTACTTTTTTAAAAAAAGGCCGTTTGTCAAGCAAGACCATCCATCCCGTGCCAAAGGCTGATGCCGCAAGACTGAAAACACCATTGGAGACATTTCAGCCTGCCTGTCGGGTACCGATAAGACCCGTGCCAAGGATGAACAGAAGAACATCGGAGCTGGGACGGACGTCCCCAACCCGTAGCCCTCCAGCGGCCGAGGTTTAATTCCCATAATCCCCCGGCCCCCGGAGGGAATTTGGGAGGGTAGCAAAGCAGGCTGACCTAAATTATTATGATTTAATTGGCAAGCCGTGAGCGTTTGACGGATGGACAGACGGCTGTCACACTTCCCATCGCCAGTCAGTGGGTGAAATGACATTGGAGGGGGGGCATTTTATGGCCACATGCTACCTGCCCCCCCCCTCCGATGTTCTTTTAAAACTTTCAGATGGGATTTGGGGTTCAGGCCAAGAAGGTGGAAGACAGGAAACGAATCGGTCAGGTGCAGAATGGAAAGGATGACGAGGGAGCGAAACATGGGAGGCGTTTTCCAGCTTTGTCTCTTCCCCAAAAAAATGTTATCTTAGACAAGCAGGTGGAAAAAGGAGCCCATTGTACCGTTTTTATTTTTTTTCTCCCACTAAGCCAGCAGGAATCCCAAAATAGCAGCTCGTTTTGATGGGGGCGGGCAGGGCAAACTGGCGAGTTTCGGACAGCGTTGCTGGGGATTTTTGAAATATTCAGATTGTGAAAGGATGGGTATGGGGGGGGGACTTTTTAATAAGGACACACACACACCCTCCGATCCCGCTCACCCTATTTTTTGGGTTTCCTGACTCCATCTCTGCGTCCTGCCCTCTCCGCTGGGTACCACTGGTTCAGTCTTCTCTTTGATTAAGTGCTTGTTCTTCACGTCAAAGGCTCAGGCAGTCCTCACCTTACGACCACAGCTAAGCCCAAAATTAATGTCGCTAAGCAAGACAGTTATTCAGCGAGTTCCCCCCCACTTTTACAACCTTTCTTGCCACCGTCATTAAGCGAATCGCTGCAGAGGTTAAGTTAGCAGCACCGTTGTTAAAGTGAATCTGGCTTCCTGCATTTAACAGAAGGTTGCAAAAGAGGATTCACGTGACATGTGCTAGTCAATTGTAAACTATACTCCTCAGTAAGACCTCAGTATTTACAGCCCCTACTTGACAAAATCATACACTGGGACTGTAATAAACAATTATCATATTTTCTTCAGGGTACAAATGTATATGTAGTTTCTAGAACTGTTCAGATGAGAATACGTTTTATAGAACATATTGGGGTGGCATGCAAAGGAGATGAACTCACTTAAGAATATTTTATATCAGTATCTTAGATTTGTTTAATATAGTCCTTTGCACGAGTTATATTCTCATGTTTTACTACTCAATTTTAGCATATTATACTGCATTTTAACATGTTATTTATTCAAATTCCCTCTATTTTAGCCAATTTTATTGTATTTTAACTAGTCGCAGTTTTATGACGACCGATGTGGTCCTTTTCCTCGCTTTGATATGGTCGATTGACTAATCAAATAAAGTTGATAATAATAATAACAACGTGACTCCCGGGATGCTGCGACCGTCGTAACTCTGAGCCAGTTGCCAAGCAGCTGAATTTCGATCATGTGATGCTGCAACAACCGTACAATGGTCATAAGTCGACTTTTTTTTAGTGCCGTTATAACTTTGGTCACTAAATGAATCGTCGCAAGTTGAGGACTACCTGCAGGGGTGGGCTGTTGCCGGTGGGGTGGGGAAACGCAGTGGGGTAGCGAAAATGGAGCCCCACCCCAGAGCACCCAATTTGCACTGAAAGATGTTGAAACAAAATTTATTTATTTTTATTTATTTATTTATTTTGTCCAATAGTAAAAAATTTGGTAGCCCATCACTGACTACCTGTATCTTGCTTGGCCACTTAAGGCCCAGAAATAAGGAACCATTGGGTATTTTCCTTGATCCAATTTAGCCAATGAACAGGGACGCTGGGACCGGTAGTCCTAATTTTTTTTTAAAAAATGGGTTGATAAAAAAAACCCTTGTTCTTGGTTTAAGTGCAAACTATCCCAGAAGGTCGGGCACAAAGGCACGTTTTCATTCCTCTGAATGGCCCCGGGGCTTCTTTTCCTAGCTGGCTGTTTTCCAAACAAAATAAAAACGCAAACTTTACAAAGCCAAATTGCAAATCGCTTGTCAAGCCAACATCGGGCGCCCGTCAAGCCACCTGAATTAACAAGAGGCATTTTTAGGATGGGGGGGGGAGCATTGTGTGTATGTATGTTTTAATTTTTGACACTGCCTTGTGCTAAACGCCAGCTCCTCGAGATCCTGCTCACATTATCTCCGTTTGTGAAGTGCTGGGTACTTGTGAGTTAAGCACTTAATAAAAATTACACCTCGCAGGAGGCGAGAGCATCACCTTGGGTCCCAGGCCCTGATTATGCAAAGCGATGTTTAGCGGATAAATATTAGCTAGCCTGCAGCCATTTCTTCTCCCTACCCACTCCACCTCCTCCCAACTTATTTGTGTGTTTTCCTCACCGAGGGTGTTTAAAACAAGGCCCTCTCCAACCCAGATGCCTCTTCTCCTGGATAGACTTCCCTGGGTTCTTTCACGTGCACCCCCATTATTTTGGGGCGCTGCTAAGGGAAGCACATCTTGAAACCCCCAAATCTTTGGCTTGGCAAGGCAGTGAATGGGGTACCTCTCTTTAGAGCCGTATTTCTCAAACCTAAGGTGGGTGGAGTTCAATTCCCAGAACTTCCCAGCCTGAGGAATTCTGGGAGTTGAAGTCCACAACTCTTAAAGTGGCCACGTTTCAGGTGATGCTTGTCCCAAAAGACAACTAAACTTTCTTGGGTCGTCCCCCCCCCCCTTTGAAAATGTTTGCCTTCTCATCCAAGATTGCAGTCATCCTGTGGTTACCACTCCAAGGCTTGGTGGAGCGAGCTAACAAGAGCTAACAACCAGTTGACCGCAAAGGATATAAATCATCCTTCCATTTCCCACCAATCAGTTTAGAACTGGAGAAGCTTCTTCAATGAGAAGCGAAATATTTTCAAAAGGAAAAAAAACCCAACAACCTAAGAAAAGTCCAGTTGCCTTTGGAAAAAAATATTGCAGAAGGAACATCCCGTATTATAATCTCCCAGGGTCCACCAAGCGTAGTATATAACTTTAAGACTTGTGGACTTCAACACCCAGAATTCCTCAGCTGGCTAGGGAATTCTGGGAGTCGAAGTCCGCAAGCCTTAAAAATTGCCATGTTTTGAGGCTCCTGTTCCTAGTCATGCACAAAACGTTGCAAATTTGAGAGGGGAAACCAATATAAAAGCTAAAGCTGCCTTGGGACCACTCCTCATTTTCCGAGTGCAGGCAATGGTGATCGAGGGAGACCGAGAGGCCCCAGATGGGGCCCAAATACTTGTTCTCCCATTATATCCCTCATCAGTTGAGTTTTTATGGGTTTTCCCTCCACTCTCTTCTCTTCTACATCACTAAATTTTTCACACTGCTTAACATTTTTGTGATGGCGATTGTTTCTCTCCCCCCCCAAGAATAGTTGACACTATTTCGGGGAATAGTCAGGAAGTGCTCAGGGGGAAAGTTTCCTTTCAACCCAGATTTTATGTGCCTCTCTTTCCCCACTTAGCTACTTAATTCCACTGACTAAAATTTAAGGGTGTGTGTTAAAATTTGCAGCCTTGTATTCATGCACGGGGGTTCCCTCTTCCTCCTCCCACAATAATGGGTGCAAAGCTGTGTCTATTTAGATGACATCTTAATAGGATTTGATTTGTCTGGGGAGTGCAGACTATGTTGGACCCACATTTTGGCAAGCTGGGGAGATGCCACCATCTGTGGACGTGGAGAAGGCTAGGAGGACCTTCAACCCACGTTTGCCTGGAAATGGCTTTTGCGGTACTCATGTCCAGTAGAAAAATTAGTGAGCCGAGCCTTTGGCAGGGTAAGTCTACGCTTGGCCAGAAACTATACGATATAGTCTGGCTTTTCCATAGGGACCTTTGATTTCAATGGGAGTCCGTGCCATTTTTCTCTGCCGAGTCTTTCCCCCCCCCCAAGAGGTGGGAGAGATGACGAACGGATCCCTTTTCGTTGTGACTGCAGTGGGGGTCATTTTGTCTTTCGTCCAAAATTGCCCTCTCTCGCTTGGTTTCTCTCTCTGTGGGTCCTTTCTACCCCACTGCAGCCGCTCCTAATCTTCCGGATATATGTTGGGTTACATCTCGAGAATTTGGCCGGGAGCACTAGGAAATGGCGAGAAGTCCCACCTTAAAACATCTGGCGATTGTGGACGTATAACAGTTCAACTTACGACAGTTCATTTAGTGACCGTTCGAAGTTATAACAGCACTGGGGGGGGAAGTGATTTTAGCACCATTTTTCATACTTATGACCATGTCACAGGCACATGATCGAAATTCTGAGATTTGGCAACGGACTCATATTTACGAGGGCTCCACTGTGGTCGTACGTCGAGGACTACCTGCAGGCCAGGACAGGCCATCTTGGGGGCTAGTCAGAACCAAGATCGGATCCTACAATGACTCAGACCAGTGATCCACCAACCAGTTTTAGCCTTGGCTTTCAATGCGCTTCCTTATTGTCCTTGGCTACCTCCGCACAACTTAAAACCTTCCCTGGAAATATGCCACAAAGCCAAACTCAAGAGCCTTGCACATGTGCGTGGCCCGTTCCCGGAGGTCAGCCTGTCAACGGCGCTCCAAATCCAACAGCTCGAGCCGATGTTCAAGTACTTGGTTTGAAATGGTTCTATTTATCTTTAAATGCTCTAGGGCAGGAGTAGGCAAAGTTGGCGCTTCTATGACATATGGACTTCAACTCCCAGAATTCCTGAGCGAGTGCGATAGGCTCAGGAATTCTGGGAGTTGAAGTCCACATATCATAGAAGAGCCAACTTTGCCTATCCCTGGTCTAGGGCAGTAACAGCGAACTTTCAGGTGCCAAAAGGTTGTGAGTGAGTGCAATAGCATGCATGTGTGTGCCCATACCCATAATGCCACGCCCTTCTCCCACGCATGCGTGTACAGCCCCCTGGTGCTCCCCCCTCTCCCCCAGGCATGTACATAGCCCTCACCGAAGCCTCCGAACTTCTGATAGGCTCATTGGGCTGTTTTTCACCCTCTCTAGGCTTCAGGAAAGCTTCCTGAAGCCTGGAGATGGCAAAAAATGTCCCAACGGGCCTACCGGAAGTTTATTTCCAAATTTCCGGTAGGCCCATTTGGTCCATTTTTTGCCATCCACAAGCTGTGGAGGCTTTCCTGAAGCCTGGGGAAGGCAAAAACGACCCTCCTGTCCTCTGGGAGGCTGAAAGTCATCTGGCCAGTGCATACATGTGCCCTGGAGGTGACATCAGGCAACACCTCGCGTGCCCTCAGATCTGGCTCCACATGCCACAGGTTCGCCATCACAGGTCTACAGTTTCCTGCTTGAGCAAAGCAGTTGGACTAGAAGACCTCTGAGGTCCCTTCCTGTACCTCCATTAAGTCTCTACAGGTAACTCTGGATCTTGGATTGTTCATTTAATCAATTGCTCTCAACTCCCCCAATTCCAGCATGGTCCTCACTGCAACCTGCATTATAAAATAGTCCCTGTTCCCCCCCAAAGATAGCCAGTCGTTTTGGATCTACCCTGATCTTTTGCTACACTAATTCTGCACTTTTTGAGCCTCTGGAGATTGAAAAGAAACAAAACAAAAGCCCCCCCCCCGTCCTGAATCCGCGAGAGGTCCAAATTGGGTGGTACGATCGAGAAAATGGCAGCCCCGCGCGCTTTGACCCTTGCCTGAAAGCTCAGAACTTCAAAGGCAGGAAGACCTCGGGAGGCGAAGGAGGAGGCTGTACGTTTGGTTTGATGAAGTTCCAAGTTGGATTGAAGAGACTGGATCTTTGCGTTGAGGTGGCCTGGGGAATCACCTATCGGGATCCCTCGATCTACAATTAGGACTTCTTTAAAAAATTTCCCCAAGTTAGGGAATACTGAAGTTAAGAGAGAGACAGAACTTTCGGAACCATCCTGGGAAATTGCAAGGAGAACAACCTGGCTGGGGTTTTGAGCTGATGCCAAAGGCTTTCGACTGCAAAAACCACGCTTTCTCTCTCTCTCTCCCCCCCACCTCTTCCTTAACATCTTGAAAACCATTCACGTGTGAAACCTGAGATTCGTTGGGAATTCAGAGCCTCTCCTCCCCGCCCCCCCCACCACGGAAGTTTTGATTATCTTGCTGGTTGGAAGACGCTGCTGGCCTGTCCCATCTTCACACATCCGTTTCTTTCTTTTTGTTTGTTTCTTTTTTCTTTTGCTAAAAACTCAAAAAGCTACATGGTGAGTTTATTCCTATGAAGGGAATCGTCTTGAATAATTGTCCCAAGAGATAGCTGGGTGAGAAGGAGGTAATGATGGGAGAGCTTGACCAGAAGAACACAGCCAGAAGAAATGGTAACTTTTCGGGACCACCACCACCCCCGGAAAGAAAAATGGGGAGGTGGGGCAGGGAAGGACAACCTTCCCCCGAACTGTATTGTTTCTCCATTTTGCACTATAAATCCAGAACCTGTAAGGAAAGCAGAATTATGGGGCGCAAAACAAGAAGGATCTTGACAGGATAGTTGACAGTTTAGCCATCACGACAGTGTGTCGATTTTTCTTTCTTTCTTTTTTTTATAATCTAACCCCTGAACAAAATAGAAGATTTATACAGGAAGAAAGACAAACAGGTAGCATTTTTTGTTTGTTTGATCCTCTGTGTCATTTCTGCCTCCCTCTAGATCTTCCCCCTCGTTCCCTTCTACCCCCTCGTAGGGAAAAAAGCCCACCACAAACCCCAATAAAACCGAACGTTCATTCACGATTGTTCCTCCCAATCGCTCCTTTTTCGGGGTTTGTTTTTTTTAAAATCTGGCATATTAAATATAAATTAGGTCTTTTGTCCCCTCCGTATCCATTTTTCAAAACTTGCTTTTGTGAATGCAGTGTGGGTTTTGTTTTTACTTCCCCTCCCCTACAAAATAAGGTTGGTTTTGTAAAATTTGCTTCCCTTCCCCTCCCCTTCGGTTCCAGCGGGTTCTGCTCGGAAAATATAAGTCCGCGCTTCGCCGTTTCTTTTCCTTCTCGGCAAAAAAATAAAATAAAAATGAAACCACCCAACCAAAGAACCAATCCAAGCCCAAACCTTGTGTGCATGTGCATCTGTGTGTGTGTATATATGTGTGTGTGTGTGAGAGAGAAAGATTGGGGAGGGGGTAAAAACGGGGGACTGTGGAGTGTGGGCGCAGGGGGCGATCCGATGCATCCAGAAGGAGGGGAAAACCTTTGCATCATGTATAGGCGTAGTCTACATCTGGAATGCCCCCTTCTCTGTATCCCCGAGTCGTGCCGTAGCCAATAGTGTGGGTACTTTTGTAAAGGCTGGTTCCGTTGGAAGGGAATATGGTGTGGATGACGTACTCTTCCTTTGCTCGGTGAGGGTTGATGGGGATCATTGGCAAGCCGGGCCCACGGATCTCCAGGATGGAATTGTCTTTCTTGGTGCCCGACTCCATGTAGTCGTCCTTCTTCCGGCTGCCTCGCTCACGCGTCAGCAGCTCCCCGGTCCGGTGGACATACCAGCAGATGGCGGCCATGACCAGGAACAGGAAGACCAAGGCTACTGCCCCGCCAATGATCCCCGCCAGGGGCAGCCCAGCCATGGGGTCCAGGTTTTGTTCGTGGTTGAGCGTGGTGGTGGGACTGTACATGTCAGCGGTCTCAGCTTTGGCGCACACGGGACTCTCATCGGGGATGTAGGTATTGCCCGTCTCCATGGTGACCATGCAGATGATGTAGGTGGATTTGGGCTCCAGGGCGGTCAGGAGGTACTCAGTTTTGTCGCCTTGCACCAGTGTCTCGGTGATGGAGCCGACGGCCGGGCTGTGGCCCAGGCGCAACCAGCTGAGGCGGAAAGAGGCCGCCGGGAGGGATGCCTTCCAGCTGATACGGATGCTGTCGGCGGTCAGTGGCTTGACGTTCAGCACCAGCGTTTTGGCTCCTGACCCGGTGGCCATCGGATAGTCAATGTTGGAATCGGGTAGTTGGATGCCCGGGCGTTTGGCTTTGAGGGTGAAGAGGGAGCCCTGCGGGGTGGTGACGGCAGCGTTGCTGGCCGTCGTTTTGGCCGCCACTGCTGAGTTGCTCTGCTGGCCGACATCAAAGCACTCATCCATCTCATTGGTGATGTCTTTGATGGCCATCCCTCTGACCCGGTCAGGCCCTTGGCACATTAGTCCTCTGACATTGACCACGGCCGCTCGGGCCTTGACCCAGTCCCTCAGCCACATGAGGTTACAGCTGCAGTACCACGGGTTGTTCCTCAGCAGGAGCTGGGAGAGACTGTCCAGGTCGTCAAAGAGTCCCTTGGGCAGGGTAGTCAGGTTGTTGTTGGACAGGTCAAGCTTCTCCAGCTCCCTCATCTTGGAAAGGGTGTTGTACGGGATGTGGCTGATAGCGTTGTCCTGCAGGTACAGCTTCTGCAGGTGGGCACTGGGCAGGTTGAGCGGCGGGGCCGCCAGGGAGTTGCGCACCAGCGACAGCTCACTGAGATTTTGCAGGCGGCTGAACGTGTCGTCTGCGATGCGCTGGTTGGCGAGCAGGTTGCCGTCCAGCACCAAGCGCCGCAAGCTGTTGAGGCCTTTGAAGGCATGGAGGGGAATGGTGGAGATGCGGTTGTCATCCAAGCGAAGCTCCTCTAAGGTGCGCGGCAGCCCGGAAGGGATGCTGCTGAGATGGTTGCGGGAGAGGAAGAGCAACTTGAGGCGGGTGCTGTCGGCGAAGGCGTCGTCTTCGATGCTGACAGTGGAGACCGAATTGTCGTCCAAGTGCAGCTTCTCCAGCAGAGGGATCCTGGCCAGAGAGTCCCGGGCAATAGTACGGACATTGTTGTCCTGCAGATGCAGCTCTTTCAGTGAGCGGGGCAAGTTGATGGGGAACTCGTCCAGATCATTTTCGTAGAGGTAGATGACCTGCCGGGAATCAGAGGAATCGGATATTCAGCATGGCAGAAAGGGAGAAGGTCCTAGGGTCCCCAATTTAGAAAACCTGTGTTCCTAAGCTAAAAATAAGCAGGGTTCTAGACCAGTGATGGTGAACCTTTTTTTCCTCGGGTGCCAAAAGAGCGTACAAGTGCCCACACCCATAATTCAATGCCTGGGGAGGTCAAAAATAGACTTCCCCTGCCCCGGAGGCCATCTGGAGGCCAGAAACTGTACGTTTCCCAACTTCTGGTGGGCCCAGTAGGCTTGTGCTTTGCGGTCCCCAGGCTCCAAAGGCTTCCCTGGAGCCGGGAGAGGATAAAAACGCCCTCCCCATCCCTCTGGAGGCTCTCTGGAAGCCAAAAATGCCCTCCCAGAGCCAAACAGAGCCAAAAATCAGGTGGCCAGCATACATATGCACATTGGAGCTGAGCTAAGGCAACGGTTCGCGTGCCAGCAGATATGGCTCTGCATGCCACCTGTGGCACCCGTGCCATAGGTTCGCCATCACTGTTCTAGACCGTCCAAAGCTAACCTTGTTTTAGAAGTAGAAAGAAAAGCCTCTAGCATTCTGCCTCTCCACTCTTGAGAACTACTTCCTGGTTGTTGGTCCAGTGTTAATCTTGAAGTTAGTCTTTGCTCATGAAATTAACACACCCCAATAAAATACCACCGATGCCCCAATCAAGAAACTAACAACTCAGACAAACAAGCTAACAGTAAACAACCCCACTCCATTCAGCACTGATGATATTATCTAGTTGGGCCATGAAATGTTTGCAAGAAAACAACCAAGCTCAGAGAGCACCAGGGACCCCAGAGCCCTCTTCCTCCTGTCCATTTACCCACTCCTGTCTAGCACTGATGAGGTTACCTGGTTGGCTCATGAAACGTCTGCAAAAAACCCACCAAGTTCAAAGAATCGTTATTGCGCCCTACCCTCTTTTCTCCAACTGGTCCCCTCTCGTCCGTCTCACCTGAACGTTGAGTTTCTTCTTCAAACTCGAAGGGATGCCCGCGTTGTTGATCTGGTTATTCTGCAGATAAAGGGTGGTGGCATCGTCCGGAATGTCAGCCGGGATGGAGGTGAGACCCCGGTCGTTGCAGTAGATGAAACCGTTGTCGCACCGGCAGACGGAGGGGCAGGTGGTGCTGTCGATCACCTCACTCAAAAAGGCCACCAGCCCGTAGCAAAGAAAGATCCAGTCGCGCAAGTCCATGGCGGCCGCCGTGGTCACCACAGTGGCGGTCACCACGGCGGCTGTCGGCGACGCCGTCGCCATGGTGCCCGGTGCCTTTGGCCGTCCCAGGGTGAAGCCTTTTGGACCTGTGGGAAGAGTCAGATTTCTATGGTTAGCCTCGTTTGTCTTTGGGAGATCTCGGGGAAGATGGTAAAAGGAATACCTAACGGTTCCCTTCAATGTCCAGGTGAGCACTTGGATCGTCTAGCACGGAGTTCCCCAATCTTTCTGGCTTTGTGGAGCAGCGTAGCAGGACAAGGGATGGGTCTGCAGGAGTGATGGGCATACATTCACATGCACCCAGGTCAGTGATGGGAGTCAAAAAGGTTTTATTGCCAGTTCTGTGGGCTGGCAGGGGAAAGATAACTGCAAAATCCCCATTCCCATCCCGCTCAAGGGGAAGGATACTGCAAATTCCCCTTTCCCATCCCGCTCCAAGGGAAGGATACTGCAAAATCCCCATTCCCATCCCGCTCCAGGGGGAAGAATACTGCAAAATCCCCACTCCCTCC
This sequence comes from Erythrolamprus reginae, assembly GCF_031021105.1. Taxonomy (NCBI): domain Eukaryota; kingdom Metazoa; phylum Chordata; class Lepidosauria; order Squamata; family Dipsadidae; genus Erythrolamprus; species Erythrolamprus reginae. Next base: position 9,180,660 of record NC_091962.1, on the reverse strand, counting down.
ACGCTTCAGGGGGAAGGATACTGCAAAATCCCCATTCCCTTCCCACTCTAGCAGAAGGAGACTGCAAAATCCCCCTTCCCATCCCACTCCCGGGGAAGGATACTGCAAATTCCTCTTTCCCATCCCGCTCCAGGGGAAGGATACTGCAAAATCCTCATTCCCTCCCCACTCCAGTGAAGGATACTGCAAAATCCCCCTTCCCTTCCCATCCCACTCCTGGGGAAGGATACTGCAAATTCCCCTTTCCCATCCTGCTCCAAGGGAAGGATACTGCAAAATCTCCATTCCCATCCCGCTCCAGGGGGAAGGATACTGCAAAATCCCCACTCCCTTCCCACTCTAGCAGAAGGAGACTGCAAAATCCCCATTTCCTCCTGATCAGCTGGGACTCGTGAGGCAGAGAATAGATGGGGCGGAGCCAGTGAGAGGTGGTATTTACCGGTTCTCCGAACTACTCAAAATTTCTGCTACCGGTTCCCTGCTCTAGCTGGGTTCACACATTGTGCTAAGGCACCCTCGATTGTGGGGACTGAAGCTCCGAGAGGGAAGATGAGCCAGTCCTATTTCAGGACCTTCAGTGAACCATGATTAAAGTGAGGTCCACTCCAGCCCTCCGCGAGAGCTTAAACCCCTGGCTCTTCCTGTTGGGTTGGGTTGCCTACGAAGGGGCTTCACGGTGGGAATGGTGGATAGATTAACCACAGACCCCCATATTCCCTGCCCCCGTCCTTTTAGCTAAGTTGATTTAATAGTATTTACAGTACAGTATTGCATTTGTATCATTACAAACAACGAGTTTTTATCTTTCAATAATGTGAGCCTCCCAGAGTTACCGCGTGGCAAGATGGGCACCTAGAAAGAAATTTGCAAATAAATAAATACATTAATCCAGACCTTTGCCTGAACGAATACAGTCAAATTAAAATGGAATTCAACCAGACTTCACACACGCACATGCACACCCTCCTGCCAAGCATTCAATTTGAGGCAAGGAAAAAAAAACCCTCCCTGCAAGCTTGGATTGTCTTTGATAGGCGCACTCTCCGTTTCAAGCTGCGGGAACAAAGGGCCGCTGATTCGGTAAATACAATAGGCGTAATTGGAACCCGCATCCCCCCCCCACCTGCCATCTCGCTCACCTTGCTGCCCCCTCCCAACACCTTTTCAAGACTGCTCATGCAGCACGAATGCCTCCTTTGGAGGTGGGGGCCTTAATCAAAGCCGTCCCTCCCTCTACGCACAAAAGGTCAGCAAATCCGCTGGGCACCTAGAATTAGTTGGGGACTTTCGAGGCCATCCGGAGAAACCTGGACCGACTTCTCCATGTCCACCCAGGGCTGGACTCCCAAGTTAGTGCGATGGGGGGATTAAATTTCCAACCTGTCAGCGGGGTGTCTGATCTATTTAAGCAGCTAATCCTCGACTGTCATCCATTCATTTAGCGAACGAAGTCACAACGCCAGACAAAAAGTAGCTAACGATCTGTTTTCATCCTTAGACCGTTTGCAGCATCCCCATGGTTGCATGATTTATAGTGGTACCTCTACCTAAGAACACCTCTACTTACGAATTTTTCTAGATAAGAACCGGGTGTTCAAGATTTTTTTGCCCCTTCTCAAGAACCATTTTCCACTTACAAACCGCAGCCTCTGAAACTGTAACCGGAAAAGGCGGGGAGAAGCCTCCGTGGGGCCTCTATGGGAATCTCCTGGGAGGAAACAGTGCCAGAAAAGGTGGGGAGAAGCCTCCATGGGGCCTCTCTAGGAATCTCCTGGGAGGAAACAGTGCCAGAAAAGGTGGGGAGAAGCCTCCATGGGGCCTCTCTAGGAATCTCCTGGGAGGAAACAGTGCCAGAAAAGGCGGGGAGAAGCCTCCATGGGGCCTCTCTAGGAATCTCCTGGGAGGAAACAGTGCCATAAAAGGCGGGGAGAAGCCTCCATGGGGCCTCTCTAGGAATCTCCTGGGAGGAAACAGTGCCATAAAAGGCGGGGAGAAGCCTCCATGGTGCCTCTCTAGGAATCTCCTGGGAGGAAACAGTGCCAGAAAAGGCGGGGAGAAGCCTCCATGGTGCCTCTCTAGGAATCTCCTGGGAGGAAACAGGGCTGGAAAAGGCGGGGAGAAGACTCCGTGGGGCCTCTCTAGGAATCTCCTGGGAGGAAACAGGGCCTCCACCCTCCCTGTGGTTTCCCCAATCGCACACACTATTTGCATTTACATTGATTCCTATGGGAAAAAATGCCTCTTCTTACAAACTTTTCTACTTAAGAACCTGGTCACAGAACGAATTAAGTTCCTAAGTAGAGGGACCACTGTACATTCGGGTGCTTGGCCACTGGTTCATATTCATGACGGTTGCAGAGTCCTGTGGTCACCTGATCCCCTTTTGGGACCTTCTGACAAAGCAAATGGGGGAAGCCAGATTCGCTTAACAACCGGGCTGCTAACTTAACGGCTGTAGCGATTCGCTTAACAACTGGGGCAAGAAACCTCATAAAAGAGGGCAAAATTCACTTAGCTGCCTTGCTTAGTAATGGAAACTTTGGGCTCATTTGTGATTTCTAAGCCAAGGATTCCCTATTCCGGCCATTGCATACACGGTATATATTTATTTACATTTGATTTCCAATTTCTGATCTATTTCATGCAGGATGGACAGGGATAGCCAAAGAGTGTGTGTGTGTGTGTGTATTTGGCCTGGGGGCTTTAAACTGCCCAGGTTTGCCCTTTAGTGTGTCAGGTCCGAGTTCACCACCTGCACCCGAGTCCCTGTCTCTTTTATAACGCTATAGGTTCTTTTAATTAGTTAATTGGATTTAAGATGTTGTGTACTATATATTTTATATATTGTGAACAGCCCTGAGTCCTCGGAGGGGGGTGGCATAGAAATCCAATAATAATAATAATAATAATAATAATAATAATAATAATAATAATAATAATAATAATAATGCTCCAGCGGCTTCTTGATACCTTTGCAGTTTATATTAGGGAGTTTATGTAAATTGAGGACTACCTGTGTAAGTGCAAAATCTAAATCCTTCCCTACCAATAAATGCTAAGGGTGGCTTTGCTAGCTACTGGTTTGGACAAATTCTGTGGGAATGATACCCAAACCAACATCAGGTATAAGGAATCCTTATGCGGCCAACTTAAATTTACACCTGTAGGATTTAAGCTTGCCTATTATTTTATTTATTTATTTATTTTGTCCAAAACATAATAATACACAATGAAGGTAGTAGAGGATACACTCGAATTAAAATATATCGAAGAAAGATTAGAAGAGAAAATATAGGAATAAAATATATCAATGAGAGAATAGAAGAAAAGATATAGGGATAGAAGAGAAGATATATGAGATAGAAGAGAGACTATAGGACAGGGGACGGAAGGCACTCTGGTGCGCTTATGCACCCCCTCTTACTGACCTCATAGGAATCTGGAGAGGTCAACCGTGGATAGTCTAAGGGTAAAATGTTGGGGGTTAGGGGAAATCCGACATGCCCGATCCGTCTTCCTCTTAAACATCCTACAAAATCTGGATTTTGGAACAGAAGGAAACCCCCCCTCCACCCTTCATTGGTGCCTCTTTTTTTTTGCAAGTTCAAACCCCCCAAATGCAAGAAACAGGAGTCCCTGAGCAGCTGCCAAGCCTTGGACGCAAGTTTCTGAGCATAAAAATCCACCGGTCACCTTGACCAGCCCCATCTGGCTGACTGCACCCCAGAGCGTGGGGGGGACGACAGGACTTGGTGCCCAAACAGCTGGACTTTCTTTGAATATTCTTGAAGGTCTTTAGTTCGCAAATGTTAGGGCAGGTGGCATTGATGGAAGCAGGAAAAAAAAGGTGTTTTCTTTTTTCAACCTTAGGAACTTTAAGAAGTCTGGACTTCAACTCCCAGAATTCTCCAGCTAGAGGAGGAGCAGAAGGGGAAGACAGGGGATGAGGATGGGACCAAGGGGGTTTCTAGGAGTTTTCTTAAAGCCCACAACTGGGGAATTCTGGGGATATATCCCATTTTTCCAAAAATAAGACCCCCCCCCCCAATAATAAGCCAAATTGGGCTTTTGGTTCCTCTTACCTTTTCCTACTGTTTTGTATTGTGGTGTTTTGCACACATGCATGCACACCTCCTAGCACAATTTTGTTTCCACACATGTGCAGGGGGACGATATTACTTCTGGGCATGCTCAGAGAGCTGAAAAATCATAAATTAAGAAATCTACCTACCTACCTACCTACCTATCATCTCTCTCCCTCTCTATCATCTATCTATTTATCATCTCTCATCTCTCTCTCTCTCTCTCTCTCCATCTATCATCTCTCTCTCATCTATCTATCTATCTATCTATCTATCTATCTATCTATCTATCTATCTATCTATCTATCTACCTATCATCTATCTATCTATCTATCTATCTCTATCTATCTATCTATCTATCTATCATCTGTCTATCTATCTATCTATCTATCTATCTATCTATCTATCTTACCTATCATTTATCTATCTACTTATCTACCTACTTATCTATCACCTGTCTCTCTCCCCCCCCCTCTCTCATCTCTCATCTATCCATCTATCATCTCTCTCTCTTACCTATCTACCTACCTACCTACCTACCTACCTATAATCTCTCTCTCTCATCTATCCATCTTTCATCTCTCTCTCATCCATCCATCCATCCATTTATCTACCTACCTACCTACCTACCTGTCTACCTATCTATTATCTCTCTCTCATCTATCTATCTATCTATCTATCTATCTATCTATCTATCTATCTATCTACCTTACCTATTATTTATCTACCTATCTACCTGCCTACCTATCATCTGTCTCTCTCCCTCTCCCTCTCTCATCTCTCTCTCATCTATCCATCTATCATCTCTCTCTCTCATCCATCCATCTATCTATCTATCCACCCATCCATTTATCTACCTACCTGTATTATCTCTCTCTCTCTCATCTATCTATCTATCTATCTATCTATCTATCTATCTATCTATCATTCATTCATTCATTCATTCATCTATCTCTCGGCTTTTTTTCATGGAAGATTTCAGTCGGCAAGCTGTCTTGTTGGGCCTGTGCCTATTCAAACGCTTCCTCGCCTTGGCTTCATTACACATACCGCTTTCCTCCATCGGATGCCTCCCTTTTTCCTTTCTCTCTCTCTCTCTTTTTTCCTCCCTGCCCCACCTCCTCCAGACGCCCCCACCCCCAGCAGTTTCTGCCACTTGCTGCTGCTCCTGCTGCTTTTTTTGAGCGGGGGGGGGGGCATGAATTTATCCATCCCGGCCTATAAATTCTTGATGGCCCAATGTTTTGCCGCCGTCAAATGAAAAAGGGAGTCAACCAGGCACGGTTTTTTCCATCTCTGGGTAACTGATGCGGCGTATCTAGCGACAATCAGCCTCCCTGCGAGATCACAGCGCCTGCTTCAAAACTTCCTAAATTGCCGTAAATCAGTCTTGTGTCCCCCCTCCCTCTCTTTCACCCTTCATTTTTTAAAAAAGAAATATATATATATCTCCCAGCCATTCAGATGGCATCTTCCCCAGAATGTCAGATCTGGAGAGCTTTAACAGGCAGAAACGGTCTGGGTTCCCAAAAGGCAGGTTGAAAATGATTGCAATTATTCCGGGTTCCCGGTTTGAATAATAAATATATGAAACAGGCCGCATTCTACATTAAACACCCTCCGTCCCCCCCCCCACATACCCACCCACCTTAAAACTAACCGAGCGAGCTTTGCATATCGTTCCGAAGGCGCCTCGTAACTGACCTTGTTTTAAGTGATATTAAAAAAAAAACCAGGGGGCTGCTTTCTGGGTTTCTATGCAGAGCGTTTACCCAAAGTCGAGGCAAGAAGCTTTTCAAATCGCTGTTTTAAATTTTAAAATCCCTGTGCCGTGGTCCCCTCCAAATAATGGGCTCTCGGTGACCCTTTGTCCTACCTGTTCAGGATAGTTGCTTAAGCCATGGAAATTGTGGCCGTTTAAGTATTATTTTCTTAACAGATAAGAAAATAATACTTAAACGGCCACAATTTCCAGTGCTTCAACAAGGCAGCTATCAAGGGGGTCTCGCCCAATTTTATAACCTTTCTTTCTTTTTTTCTTTTTGCCATAAATGAACCAGTGCCGTTGTTAAGTGAATCATACAGTCGTTAAGTGAATCTGGCTTTCCCCCCTCTCCAACTGGGAAGGTCCCAAATGGTGATCACGTGACCCTGAAATCATCATAAATATATGAGAGTACCCCAATTTTTGATCACGTGACTGTGGAGATGTCGCAGTGGTTTTTATATTGCGAGGACCGATTATTTACAGGTGAACAGAGTTGGAAGGGACCTTGTAGGTCATCTAGTCCAACCCCACAGCCAAGCAGGAGACCTTACACCAGTGTTGGTGAACATTTTTTTGGCACCAAGTGGCACACAGAGCCATGTCTCTGGGCATGCAAGCCCGTTTGTGGGTGTGGCTTAATGGTCATGACCAGGTAGGAGTGGCTTGAATGCTCATCATCGTTCAAGTGAACTGTTAAGTCCTCGACTTGCAACCTCACCAGTGTCGCTTGCTGGGGTGACAATTTGCTTTGCGTTTCCCACGCTCTCCTTTCTGGGTCGTCCCCCTGCCTCAGGCTGGGTAGCTGGGCGAACGGGTGCTGCCAGAAGCATAAATGCTGCCAGCGCCACTTCCACGCACACCGTCTGCTTGCACCTCAGGCGGGAGGTGGCCGCGTTAGGCTGGAGGAGAGCCGGGCAGGAGAGAGGGAAGCTCCTCCGAGGCCAGGAAGGAGGAAAGAGGAAAAAAGCAAGGAGCGCAGATGCAGCAGCAGCAGGGGGGAAAAGGAGAGCCGAGCCGAGACCAGTAATCCAGGAAGTGACAGCCGCCAATCAGCTGTAGCTGTGCACCCATCTTCATTTCTGCCAGTGGAACTGTGTTCCACCCCATCCTGCGTGCTACCCACCCGTGGATCTATTACTCTACATAGCAGGTGACCGTGACCGCAGGTCTGTTTTGCTTCAAGCGGATGTACAATTTAATACATTTAATGACCGTTCAAAGTTACAAAGGCGCTGGAAAAAAGCGACATAGGACCGTTTCTCACGCTTACGACCGTTGCAGCATTCCCGTGTGATCAAAATTCAGACGCTGGCACACTGGCTGGTATTTATGACATTCACAGTGTCCCGGGTTCACTTGATCCCCATTTGCGACCTGCTGATAAGCCAAGTCAACGGGGGAGCCCGACTCGACAGCTACTTTACTAACTTAACAACGGTGTCAAGAAAGGTTGTGAAATGGGGCACGAACCCTCCAAGTGTTTTGCTGAGCGACAGAAACTCTGGCTTCCATTGTGATCGTAAGTCGAGGACCACCCGTAAGCCCAACCCAGAATGATTCTTTCTTCCTGGCTTTCACCCTTGGTGGCCTTATCCGTGAGCCCCAGTCGTAAATCGAGGACCATCTGTAAAATATCCACTGAGTCCTGGAAGAAAGGAGCGCATGAAATGCTCCCATAAATTAAAGATGGAATGAAAGGCAAGCACGCCGCCGTTCTCGCCCGTGTGCTCCTCCACCCTCCTCTGGGGAATTTAATCGGTACCAAGTTCTCTTCCACACGGGCGTCAATTATGCAGCGAGAGTTTTTGAGCTGATTAAAACTAGCAAACTGCCTGTTGCTAAGGCGGTGGGGGGAAAACGTGTGATGGCAGCGAGCAGCCAGCGCGAGAGAGATGATGTGTCTTTGGTTGTAGCGGCCTTCTGTGGAGGAGGGGGGGGCTATCATCTCGGGTGTGGCCCTCGAAGCGCCCCGTGCCTCTGAATGTGGTCTCCATTAAAGGTGCCCGAATGCAATCCATGGATCTACAAGTTATAAAACTTGAGTGCCTGTAAGTTTTGGGGGTGATTTTTAACTTGGTCCCCAATCTTCCCTGTTTTTTTTTTTGCCACTTGTTATGCCGGGCTCTCTGGTAGAAGCCTCCCGAAAATTCACGGGTACAAATTTCAGACACACACACACGTTTGAAAATTCAAAACAATGTCCTTTATCACAAAATTCAAAAGAAACAAAGCACCCTTTTTGTATTGCAAAGAGCACTCGTCCCCAAAACAACCTTGTCGGCTGTACAAGTCCCTTAATCAGTCCTTAAGTACTTAGCTAGTAGCTGTGAAGAAACGTCACAGCCCTCCTTCTTCCCACGAAGTGAAACACACACACACTTTTCTCTACTTTGGTGTCAAAGGTGTGAAAAATCCACAAAGTTCAGACACAGCAAGGCACGATCCTGAAGAACTGCGATCAGATAATCTTCCACAACGGCCAAACTAGCACGCTGCTATTTATAGCAGCAGCTCTAATTACTGGAGCCCCACCCAAACACAGGTGGCCTCTCTTATCTCCTGTAATATGTCCTCAATTGGTCTCTTCGATGCATAACTCTGCGCCTCCGTGGGTCTAACACTTTGTCATCTGAATCGACCGAAGATAATGGTGATTGGCTTCCTGGGCTGTGTGCCAAGCCCCCCTCTTCCAAGTCACCCCACCTTCTTCTTCGTCCGAGGAAACTGCACTCCCTGATTCTGCCAGCAACAAAACAGGCCTAGGACATGTTGACGTTTCCCTGCCTCCACCTCCACATTCCCTGGGGCAGGAGCTGGGCCAGAGCCAACCACAGCACCACTCAAATGCAACCAGGTCTCCCAAATATTTAGTTTATTTAGGATAACTTGGCCACTAGAAGGTGGGCGGACTTCAACTCCCAGAATTCCCCAGCCAGCAGGCTTTAAAGTGGGTGGACTTCAACTCCCAGAATTCCCCAGCCAGCATGCTTTAAAGTGGGTGGACTTCAACTCCCAGAATTCCCCAGCCAGCAGGCTTTAAAGTGGGTGGACTTCAACTCCCAGAATTCCCCAGCCAGCATGCTTTAAAGTGGGTGGACTTCAACTCCCAGAATTCCCCAGCCAGCAGGCTTTAAAGTGGGTGGACTTCAACTCCCAGAATTCTGGGAGTTGAAGTCCACCCATCTTAAAGTGGCCACAGCTAAGAAACATTGATTTAGATGCCACTGTGGCACCTTTCAAATGTCTTGGGCAAAAGACCCCCATCGCTCCAGAGTCTGGGGGCTCCCTGAAACCAAAAGCAATTGCATTAAGCCTTTGTTTAATGAGATGGCAGCACCCAGCTTAAAACCAAAGGCTAAAAAAACATGGTTTACCTTGAACCCAGCTTGTGCCACAGCTATTCAGCCACAGCCTTCTCTTCTCCCTCCCTTTCCCCTTAACAATTTTCATTGTCCGATCTGAAAAGCGCCCAGATTCCGATTCCGTGTTTACTTCCCCTAATGAAGGGCGTTGGGTCAGATTTGGCATCTTCCGAAACGCCAGGCAGACTAACCACTTTGCGAGTCAAATAAAACAAAACGTGGTTGGAGCCGCTCCGCTCCAACTGAGCAGTGGGGGGAAAAAACCCCATCTGCACAAATCTAGTTTATTCCAATTTTTCTTTTTACAGGGCGGGGCTCCAGAGTGAGACCCGGCTGCCTCGCCTCCCTCATCTGCATATCCCCACCTCCTGGATTCCGCCTCCTTGTGGGGTGATGTCAGACGTGTGATTGGCACCCAATTCAGAGGGGAGCAGGCCCAGCAGGGTGGGGGCGAGGGGGAGGGGTGAAGAGAGAGGATTTATTTCAGATGAGTCTATTCTGAATGTTTAAAATAACACATTTCTGGCAAGTATTCCTTTGGGTCTCAATTGGTATGCATTAATTCACTTCTGTCTACTATGTTTGCCGGCTGCAGACGGGCTCCTGTTATCTGATCCTCTCCTTTGGCTGGCTTGGGAATGCCAAAATTAGAAATGTACACCGCCTCCCGGCTTCGGTGGGTTGGTACCGATTGGCCCCCTTTTCGATTGCCATTTGCCCCGTTTATTCCCTCTTCTCTGCCCCACAACTCCAGGTTTTCCTTGGAAACGAGCTTGATAAAACCTACAAGGCTGCGAAGGGGAATCGAGCCTATTAGAATTAAAAGTGCCACTCAAGACAGGTTACTTACAACCCTTTCTTTTAGTGACTGGTTGAAATTACAACAGCACGGAAGAAGTGACTGGGCTGCAATTTTTAAAAACTACACACTGTGGGCGTGGCTTATTTTGTGGGCGTGGCTTGCTGACCATGTGACCAGGTGGGGGTGGCTTGATGATCATGTGACCAGGGGGTGCCTTAAAGGTGATGTGACAGGCTTAAAGGTGGCCAACTTGACGTCACTCACGTCAAGGGTTTGGGTTGGGGTCAGAGTGCCTGGCCTCTCCTCGCCCCAATGAGATACAATTTCCCTCTCTATTTACTATTACTGAATATCCAAAATATACTATTTAATTCTATGTATATATGTTATATGTGTACATACATATTACACACATGCATACAAAAATATACATTATACTATATTATTTACTGTCTTTGGAGAAGGGTGGCATACAAATCTAATAAATAATAATAATAATAAAAAATAAACACATACACGCACAGCTCTTCTAAAATTATAAACATTAAAACCTCATTTACTGCCATAGGAAAACATACCCAGAGCCCAGAAGGAAAAAATAGAAAAAAACCCAAATCTTTGCCACGGTTCTGCGTACCTGACCCATCACTGCTTATGATTCAGGAGAAACATCCGTAGCTCAGGGTTGAAGAGCTTTGCAGACGTTTCATTACCCAGCCAGCAAACATCATCAGTGCTAGAAGGCAAGGGAGGATTGCTCTCTGTTTATATGTGATCTCAAAGGTTGAACCTTGAAGCAATAAACCAGGAACTGCCAACTCGGCCAAACGATAAAAGATAAACAGCCTAATCAAGGAATCGCCTCCCATCAACCCTGACAGGGCAAGTCACTAATGCAGGGGTGTCGATTCCATGGAGGGCCACATCAGGGTTTGGTTTGACCTTAGGGGGGGGGGCAGGGGGGGCATGGCCAGTTCAATGTCACTCATGTCGGGGGCACCTATGATGGCCCGAGCATTCTGGTGGGGAAAACAGGCTCCCCAGCTCCATTTTTGGCTGCAATGGCACTGCGGGCCATTTTGGATGGCAAAGGCACTGTGGGCCAATCCTTTGCTGTTTCTAGGGCTGCCTCTTGTGCCGGATCTAAGCACCCTGCAGGCCGGATCCCATCCCCAGGCTTTGAGTTTGACACCCAGTCGTGTATAAAATGAGAGCGGACCCTGCTCCCTTCCAGCACTGAGCATGTTACCTAGCTGGGTAAGGAAACGTCTGCAAGAGAACAACCAAACTCCGAGAGCATCAATGGCCTCACAGTCCTTTTCTCTCCTCCTCCGCTCAACAAACTTCATTCCTTTCTCGCGTTGATGAAGTTACCTAGTTTGGGTAGTGAAACACGTGCAAGAAAACTACCAAATGCAGATACCACCGAGAAACCCCCCCCCCAAAAAAAATAAGTCACCAGAGAGCCCTCTGCCCTGACAGAGCGCTATACTTTCTGTTTTGAATCAACCCAAGAAAAACTATGCCAACTTGGGGCTCCTAAAGGGTTTACAAAACGCATGTTGCGGCACATCCCTTTTCCCAGAGTTGGAAGGGGGGAGGGAATGAACAACCCTCCCCTCCCAAAAAAAAAAAAATCTCCAGAACAGGCAGACATGTCTCTGCAAAGCTGTATGTGCCTCCTGCTTGCACTTGGGGACTGAGTGCGAACGTCACTCTTGAACGTGGATAAAGAAGATACAGTGGGACCTCTACTTACGAACGTAATTTGTTCCGTGACCAGGTTCTTTCGTAGAAACGTTTGTAAGAAGCAGCAATTTTTCCCCTAGGAATCAATGTAAAAACACATAATGCGTGCAAACCCATTAGGAAAGAAATAAAAGCTCGGAATTTGGGTGGGGGGGGAGGAAGAGGAGGAGGTGGACAGTCGCTGCCGAAGGAAGAAGGCGAGGTGAGGGGAATAAAAAAAAATCCAAAGCTTTAAGGCTTAAAAAAAGAAAAGAGGGACTCTGAGGTGGCGAGGAGGAGCATGCGCCTCCCATACACCCGGCGCGAGGCTGCCTCCCATACACTGCGCCAGAGAGAGAAACCCAGGGGGAATGGCAGGAAACTGGCTGGGCCTTCGTGCTGCCCTCAAATTTCCTGGGAATTTTTTCCGGACTCGGGTTCTTAAGTAGAAAATGGTTCTTAAGAAGAGGCAAAAAATTATTCAATACCCGGTTCTTATCTAGAAAAGTTCTTAAGTAGAGGCCTTCTTAGGTAGAGGTACCACTGTATAGGGACTGATGGACGAACCCTTCTGTAAAGTAGAACATTTAGCGGTGTTGAATATTTGAGAGGCTACCCCAAAGAAGAGGGGGGGGCAACGTATTCTCCAGAGCACCAGGACAAGAAACAACGGATGGGAATCAATCAAGGAACCTGGCAATAAGAATAAACTTCCTGACAGTGAAAGCAATTAATTAATTAATTAATTAATTAATTAATTTTGTCCAATACGCAATGAGGGTTTTAGTGGGTATATATCTATATACACATATAATCAGTGGAACTGCTTGCCTCCAGAAGTTGTGGGTGCTCCATCACCAGAGACTGGACAGCCATTTGTCCAGGGTGGTTTAAGAGTCTCCTGCTTAAGCATATTGGACATTGGACTAGAAGTCCTCCATGGTCCTTTCCAGCTTTATTCTCTACTAGCTGATGACCCAGCTCTGCCTGGATATTTTTCCATCCTAACCACTTCCTCCACCTCTCACACACATGTTATCACGACCCCCCTCTGAAGGTCATTTTGAAAAACCCTTTCTTAGTGAGCACCTAGAAGCCAAGTCATATTTGGCAAATTTCAAGTTTTGTAGGCTTTACGGTTCTGGAGATTTCGTGATCGCGGCATGAGTGGTTTTCGCTTTTATGTACATAGAGATTCTATTCTGCATTTGTCAGCAGCAGAGGCCGTCAGAGATTTTTGGGAAGAAGGCTCAAACCTCTGATTGGGGGACTGGAGACTCAAACCTACGATGGATGGTTGCAGGAAACGCCTAGTGAAGAGAAGGACCTGGGGAGACAGAGCATCTTCCAATATTTGAGGGGCTGCCACAGAGGAGGAAGGGGGTTCAAGCTATTTTCCAAATCACTTGAAAGCTTGAAAAGGAATAATGGATGGAAATTGAACAAGGAGAGATTCAACCTGGTAGTGACTGACAGTGGGAACAATTCAACCCATGGAATAGAAGTTGTGGGAGCTTCATCCCTGGAAGTCAGAAACGGTGTAGGCTGTTTGGGCAGGGAGGACGAGGGCTGGTCTAGATGACCTATAAGGTCCCTTCCTTGGACCTTATAGATCCTTGGAACAAACTTCCACCAGGCGTGGTTGGTAAATCCACAGTCACTGAATTTAAACATGCCTGGGATAAACATAGATCCATCCTAAGATAAAATACAGAAAATAGTATAAGGGCAGACTGGATGGACCAGGAGGTCTTTTTCTGCCCTCAGTCTTCTATGTTTCCAACTCTGTTCATCTGATCTAATCTTCTCATGAAGATATCCATCATGGATGAGCCAATGAGAGATTTCATGCTCTGGAAGCATCATTTCCATGGCTGAGACTCTGTGTGCGAAGAGGGAGGACCCATTACCTCTGGCAACAAGAAAGACAGGCCAGATGTGCGCCGGAGCGCAGCTGTTGAAGTGGACTAATAACGCCCTCCGACAAGCGAAAATGGATGTCATCCAAGGGCTGCATCCGACCGCCTCCGAGCCTTGGCATCTCCATGCGAGGGGAACGGTACCCAAGGGTGGAGAGGCCCCGGTGAGAACAGGCAATCCTGGCTTGGAGCGGCTGATGTAAGATCTTTCACCACCTTTCATCATCAGCCAAGCTGGCTGGAGGACACCTGCAGGGCCCTGCGTGATTTCCCTCCCTCTCCTTGTTTGGCGTGCTCGTGCCCTACAGATGCGGGCGAAAGATCCCCAGCCTCTGCGGATTGCATCAGGGCTGTATTTTCATTGGCAGGGGAGCCTAGTGGTGGCAACAGCTTCCAGGCAGCAGGAAGGGCTCCGATAAATGTGCAAAAAGGGGACAAGTGTGCTTGGTCTTAAACGAGGCTCAGAGGCTGACCACAAGTGGACAGAAGATCAGAGAGAGACGATCACCCAAATATTGCACACTCTGGTTTGGCCTCACGTTAGCAGTGGGCGACTGGATAACAGGGTTGGAGGACGTCTAGTCCAACCCCTTGTTTGAGCAGAAGATCCTATATAAGTGATGCAAACCTTTTTTTCCTCGGGTGCCGAAAGAGCATGTGTGTACACTATCATACATGCGCGAGTGCCCACACCCAAAATTCAATGCCTGGGGAGGGCAAAAACAGCTTCCCCCACCCCCTGGAGGCTAGAAATGGCCTGTTTCCCAACTTCTGGTGGGCCCAGTAGGCTTGTGTTTCGCCCTCCCCAGGCTCTAAAGGCTTCCCTGGAGCCGGGGGAAGGTAAAAACGCCCTCCCCATCGCTCTGGAGGCTCTCTGGAAGCCAAAAACGCCCTCCCAGAGCCTCTGTGCGAACCAAAAATCAGCTGACCAGCACACACATGCACGTTGGAGCTGAGCTAGGGCAACGGCTCCCATGCCAGCAGATATGGCTCCGTGTGCCACCTGTGGTACCCGTGCCATGAGTTTGCCGTCCTATATTATGCTGGACAAATGGCTGTACAATATCTTCTTAAAACCTCCAGAGATGGAACATCCACAGCTTCCACTGGTTGATTGTTTTCATTGTCTGGGAAGTTGCTTCTTGTCCTGCCCTCAGGTGCCTTGGAGAATAGCCTGACCCCCTGACCCCCTTCCTCCTTTCCGTGGCAGCCCCTCAAATATTGGAAGATGCTCTCATGTCTCCCCTGGTCCTTCTCTTTGCTAGACTGGCCAGGCCCAGTTCCTGCAAAACCCTCCCTTTCCCTTGACCCCCAACAAATGGGACCCAAGGGAACCCTGCCTGCCTCAACCAACATAGAAGCGGCACTTGGACATCCATTTCAATAGCCACCTATGATACACTTGGCATCCATGAATCTGTCTCATCCTGCCTTGAAGCTATCCAGGCTGACAGCTGTCACGACCTTTTCTGGAAGGGAATTCCATCAACCAAGGACCCTCTGGATGAAGAAATATTTCCCTTGATTTGTCCTCACTTTCTTACCTATGAGCTTCAGGGAGGGCCCCCTCGTCCTAGTATTGTGGGATAGAGAAAATATTTTTTCTCTCTCCCCCTTTTCTATCCCATGCAGGATTTTATACACTTCGATCAAGTCACCCCTTCAACGCCGTCTTTCAAGGCTGAAGAGCCTTGCAAAAAAAACCCCAAACAAACCCCAAACAAACCTCAAGACGGCAACACATACATACGGTGCCAGAAATTTGGCTTCTGCTCATGTTCAGAAGTTTCCAAGGTACTTTTTTTTTTTTGCAGTAGTCTATTTGCATGTAGGTGGACCAGCCTGGAGACTGATTATTATTATTATTATTATTTATTGGATTTGTATGCCGCCCCTCTCCGCAGACTCGGGGCGGCTAACAACAGCAGTAAAACAGTACAACAAAATCCAATACTAAAAAACAGTTAAAAGCCCATTATATAAAAACCAATCATACATACAAACATACCATACATAAAATTGTGAAGGCCTAGGGGGAAGGTGTATCTTAGTTTCCCCCATGCCTGGCGGCAGAGGTGGGTTTTAAGCAGCTTTCGGAAGGCAAGGAGGGTGGGGGCAATTCTAATCTCTGGGGGGAGTTGGTTCCAGAGGGCCGGGGCCGCCACAGAGAAGGCTCTTCCTCTGGGTCCCGCCAAGCGACATTGTTTGGTTGACGGGACCCGGAGAAGACCCACTCTGTGGGACCTAACTGGTCGCTGGGATTCGTGCAGCAGATTCGTTGATGGAGAAGCAGTATCTCGGTTCCTAAGATCATATGTCTTTTTCGATGGTCTTAGATGACCCCTGTGAAAGGGTCATTCGACTCCCAAAAGGGTCGCGACCCACAGGTTAAGAACTGCTGTTCTAGAGTTTCAACATCTTTTTAGTATTTTTAGTGACCAAAACTGGACATAGTATTCCAAGTGTGTTTTGGAAAGCAAAATGGTCTTATAGAGCGACCTGGGGTTTTTGGGGGGAACTAGTCAGGTGGGGATGAAATTGTGAACAAAATACAACAGATCCAGCCCTGAAGAAACCCAACTTTCCATCTGCATGGACATGCACAGCTAATTCTTGACATACAACAATTCATTTTGATGACCGTTTGAAGTCGCAACAGCAC
Organism: Erythrolamprus reginae; assembly: GCF_031021105.1. Lineage (NCBI taxonomy): Eukaryota > Metazoa > Chordata > Lepidosauria > Squamata > Dipsadidae > Erythrolamprus > Erythrolamprus reginae. Next base: position 9,164,337 of record NC_091962.1, on the reverse strand, counting down.
TGAAAACAGTGACTTACGACCATTTTTCACACCGACAACAACTGTTGCAGCGTCCCCAGGGTCACACCTGATCCAAATTGGGACAACTGGACAACTGGTTTCGTACGAAAGACGGCTGCAGGATCCCAGGGAATGACGAGATCCCCTTTTGTGACTTTTTCTGACTAGCAATGGGAATCCAGATCCATTTAACAAACCAATTGCAGCGATTCACATAACAGCCGGGGTGAGAGTGGGGGACAGAAAGGTCGTAAAAACGGGGTCAAAACTCACTTTACAACTGCCTCGCTTAGCAACAGAAGCTTCGGGCTCCATTGCGACCGTAAGTCGAGGACTAACCTGTATAAGATTGGGCGATGTTTCCTTTCTCCCCCCTCTCTCTCTTTTTTCAATCGCTCATTAAAAAAAAAACCCAGGATGATGAAATTTCCCTCTCTACACCCTGATAGCAATTTGGTTTGTTTTTTTTCCCGTCCTGGGAAAATGGTGTGGCGTGCTGGTGCCCAGCTGTTGTCCCTGCAAAAGGAGGCCCGATCGGTTGTAAACCACTAATGTTATTTTCCCCAAAAGGGATCGCCTTCCATCTGCTTCCAGGATTGGCGGTGATGGGTGTTGTTTGGGTTTGTTTGTTTGCTTCTGCGCAGAGAGCCAAATGGCCCATCTTCTTCTTGTTGTTGGTTTTTCTTTTTTCAGAAAATTGCCTCATTTCCCACTGCTGGGGGAAAACACACACACACACATAACAAACACACAGATTCTGCTAATCTCCCCTTTGATTCCAGAGTGCAAAAGGCCATTTAATTAAGGTGTTTGGCACATGGCTTCAAACCGGCCAGAATTAATACGATGAGGAGCCCCTTGACACATGATCTGGCCCTCGGCTGGAGGGAAAAGGGGTTATGTTTGGACAGATGCTCTTAATCGGGCTACCTGACCCAGAGCAACGTAGGAAGACCACACACACCCTCATGCCCCCCATAGTCTTACGGACCGTAAATTTAATCTCACAGAGCAGATTGATGGCTGAGAAAGGCCGTTTATTGAGTGGTCATCTTGGACGGATGGCTAACACCAGCTTTTTAAAAATAAAACTTCGTCACTTTAAGAAGAGTCGAAGTTCCGCCCTCACCCTCTTAAAGGGGCCAACTTCAAAAAACACTTTCCTGGGTGGCCTTCGGATCGGGTTTAAGGAGGCAAACTTGTTTATTATTATTATTATTATTATGATGATGATGATGATGATGATGATGATGATGTCAGTACAACACAGCAAACGAGATCACTATGCTGGATTTCGTATTTCATCACCAGTCGGGTGCTTCCCTAGCACCTAGGACTGCGTGATGTAGCGGCGAAGTATGGTTGCCGATCCCAGTAAAGCGGCCTTTTGCAATTGACAGATGGAGATTTTGTCAATTCCGATGGTTTTCAAATGTCCGCTGAGATCCTTTGGTACTGCGCCCAGCGTGCCAAGGACCACTGGGACCACTTTCACGGGCTTATGCCAGAGTCATTGCAGCTCGATTTTTAGATCTTCATATTTCACTAATTTCTCTAGCTGCTTCTCCTCAATTCTGCTGTCTCCTGGGATTGCGATGTCGATGATCCATAATAATAATAATAATAATAATAATAATAATTATTATTATTATTATTATTACTATTATTATCATTGTTGTTGTTTTGTTGTTTTGTTAATTAAGATTTCTAATTAATAATTTATTTCTAATTAATTAATAATTTTTAATTAATAATTTACTTGTGATGATAGAGCACGCATGCCAGGCTTGGTATAGTTCTAGGTCAGGGGTTGAATTTTAAGAGCCCACTTTGTGTAGTGGTTTGTTCATTTATCAAAACGTCTACAAGATAACAGGCAAAGAGAGTTATAGGTAAATCTGGACAATAGGACAGGGATGGTAGGCACCGATGGTGCACTTATGCACACAGACCTCTTAGGAATGGGGTGAGGTCGACTATAGACAATGAAAGTTTTGGGGGTTTGGGGAAGAAACCACAAAGTCAGAATTCCAGGCATTGATCACTCGATTGCTGAAGTCACATTTTATGTAGTGTTTAAGGTTTAAAGTTTAAGAGTGTTTAAGGCTCACAACGTTAATAGTAATAATAATAATAATAATAATAATAGTTGTTGTTGTTGTTGTTGTTATTATTATTATTATTTAGATTTGTATGCTGCCCCCTCCAAAGACTCGGGGCGGCTCACAACAACAGTATCAAAACAGTAAAAATCTAAAAACTAAGGTTAAAAACCTTAAACACTCAAAGAGCCACAAAAGTCGTAACCGGAAGCCCCCCACCGTTCAATTCTGGAGCCGACCGGAAGTCCGATTCCCCCACCATAGAATCTCCTACTGCGGAGTACTTTCTCCCCTGCTGACCGGAAGTCCAGTTCCCCCACCATAGAGTCTCCTATTGTGGCGTCTTTTTCCTCTACCTATCCTAAACAAAAGTTCTATCAATTGTGGAGCCGACCGGCGACAAGGAGCTGCAGTGTAGGGATGAAAGAGCCACATGCAGCTCCAGAGCTGTAGGTTGCCGACTCTTTTCTAGGTGTTTGTTGCGATAAGGACCAAAAAAAAAAAGCAATTAAGGTTACTGTTTTCCTACCCAGTAAAAAACAGCTTTCAAGAGTTACAGAAAGGACTAGACAATTCTTTAGATAGACAGACAGAGCAAAGTATATTATGGCTTTCCGAGAACCCTGTTTTACAACACCCCCCAAATCAATAAATAGCTCGCAAAAACAGGCTAGCAAAACTCAGCCCGTTCAATGCTCGAAGGTGTAATTTAGCAAGGCCAGGGAAGCGAAGCCGCTTCTAAGCTGAACTTCTTCAATCTATCCTCCCTTAACAGAATCTCTGCCAGAGTCTTTAATCTGCCCAATAACTCATAACGCTTGTCCACAGCCCCCTAATTGGTAAACTGGGAAGGGGGAGAAGCTGAATTGGGAGACTGGGAGTTCTAGTCCTGCCTGAGCCATAAACGCCGGCTGGGTGATCTTGGGCAAGTCCCTTTCTCTCAGCCCAACCCACTTTCATCAACTGGGATCCCTTTATCAACTGTGGCAAGCAAGGTTGTAGAACGTGGGTAAATATTATTTGACTGAAAGAGGAGTAGATGCTTGGAACAAACTTCCAGCAGACGTGGTTGGTCAACCCACAGGGACTGAATTGAAACATGCCTGGGATAAACATAGATCCATCCTAAGATAAAATACAGGAAAATAGTATAAGGGCAGACTGGATGGACCAGGAGGTCAATCTTCTATGTTTCTATGAACCGGACAAAACTCACTTAACTATCTCGCTTAGCCATGGGGAAAAAAATTGGGCTTGACTGTTGAGGACTCCCTATATCTACCTTTGAAAAGTGTTCGGAAACTCCAGATCGTGCAGAACGCGGCCGCGAGAGCCATCGTGGGGCTTCCCAGATTCGCCCACGTATCTACAACACTCCGTGGCCTGCATTGGCTGCCAATCAGTTTCCGGTCACAATTCAAAGTGTTGGTCATGACCTTTAAAGTCCTACATGGCATTGGACCAGAGTACCTCGGGAACCGCCTGCTACCGCACGAATCCCAGCGGCCGATAAGGTCCCACAGAGTTGGCCTTCTCCGGGTCCCGTCGACTAAACAATGTTGTCTGGCAGGACCCAGGGGAAGAGCCTTCTCTGTGGCGGCCCCAGCCCTCTGGAATCAACTCCCCCCAGAGATTAGAACAGCTCCCACCCTCCTTGTCTTTCGCAAATTACTCAAGACCCACCTTTATCGCCAGGCATGGGGGAGTTAAGATATTGCTTCCCCCAGGCTTATTATAATTTATGTTTGGTATGTATGTGCTGTTTAGTTTTTAATTATGATAGGGTTTTTAGTTTTTTAATATTAGATTTGTGCCATTATAATATTGTCTTCATCATTGTTGTGAGCCCCCCCGAGTCTTCGGAGAGGGGCGGCATACAAATCTAATAAATTATTATTATTATCAGGGGTCTCCAGCCTTGGCAACTTTAAGCCTGGTGGACTTCAACTCCCAGAATTCCCCAGCCAGCTTTGCCCTATACAACAATTGGGGAGCCAGCCACAAACCTTGAACTGGGCTCTTGGGCCTGGCTTGCCCTCGGGCAGAGATCATGGTTTGCTTAAGTATGGCTTGTCTAAGAAGCCATGAGCTGGGACTGAGTGGCTGAGCATCAAACTTAATTAACAAAGCACCCTGCCTGGAGGGCAGGCAGCACATTAAACCACATCATAGCTGAGCAGGACGTGCGAACCCAGTATCCTCCTCACTGGGAAGGTTTACACCAGGAACTACACCTATACCTGTCTATACCTGTCGTGGACTCTGGAGGATTTATTTTATCCCAGCAAGGAGGTTATTTTAGAAGCGGGAATCAATTTGGAAAAAGGAGAATTAGCAAGATACGAGCTACGGGGAGCTGACATCAATTTTCCACTACTTGGCATCTGCAAAATCAACATTTCTCAACGTCAGCAACTTTCAGCTGTCGCCCGTCTTAAAGCATGCTGGCTGGAGGATTCTGGGAGTTGAAATCCACCTGTCTTAAAGCATGCTCTCTGGGGGATTCTGGGAGTTGAAGTCCACCCATCTTAAAGCATGCTGGCTGGAGGATTCTGGGAGTTGAAGTCCATCTCTCTTAAAGCACACTGGCTGGAGGATTCTGGGAGTTGAAGTCCACCCATCTTAAAGAATGCTGGCTGGAGGATTCTGGGAGTTGAAGTCCACCCATCTTAACGCATGCTGGCTGGAGGATTCTGGGAGTTGAAGTCCACCCATCTTAAAGCATGCTGGCTGGAGGATTCTGGGAGTTGAAGTCCACCCATCTTAACGCATGCTGGCTGGAGGATTCTGGGAGTTGAAGTCCACCCATCTTAAAGCACACTGGCTGGAGGATTCTGGGAGTTGAAGTCCACCCATCTTAAAGCATGCTGGCTGGAGGATTCTGGGAGTTGAAGTCCACCCATCTTAACGCATGCTGGCTGGAGGATTCTGGGAGTTGAAGTCCACCCGTCTTAAAGCATGCTGGCTGGGGGATTCTGGGAGTTGAAGTCCACCCGTCTTAAAGCATGCTGGCTGGAGGATTCTGGGAGTTGAAGTCCACCCATCTTAAAGCATGCTGGCTGGAGGATTCTGGGAGTTGAAGTCCACCCGTCTTAAAGCATGCTGGCTGGAGGATTCTGGGAGTTGAAGTCCACCCATCTTAACGCATGCTGGCTGGAGGATTCTGGGAGTTGAAGTCCACCCGTCTTAAAGCATGCTGGCTGGAGGATTCTGGGAGTTGAAGTCCACCCATCTTAACGCATGCTGGCTGGGGGATTCTGGGAGTTGAAGTCCACCCGTCTTAAAGCATGCTGGCTGGAGGATTCTGGGAGTTGAAGTCCACCCATCTTAAAGCATGCTGGCTGGAGGATTCTGGGAGTTGAAGTCCACCCGTCTTAAAGCATGCTGGCTGGGGGATTCTGGGAGTTGAAGTCCACCCGTCTTAAAGCATGCTGGCTGGAGGATTCTGGGAGTTGAAGTCCACCCGTCTTAAAGCATGCTGGCTGGAGGATTCTGGGAGTTGAAGTCCACCCGTCTTAAAGCATGCTGGCTGGAGGATTCTGGGAGTTGAAGTCCACCCGTCTTAAAGCATGCTGGCTGGAGGATTCTGGGAGTTGAAGTCCACCCGTCTTAAAGCATGCTGGCTGGAGGATTCTGGGAGTGGAAGTCCACCCGTCTTAAAGCATGCTGGCTGGAGGATTCTGGGAGTTGAAGTCCACCCATCTTAAAGCATGCTGGCTGGAGGATTCTGGGAGTTGAAGTCCACCCATCTTAACGCATGCTGGCTGGAGGATTCTGGGAGTTGAAGTCCACCCATCTTAAAGCATGCTGGCTGGAGGATTCTGGGAGTTGAAGTCCACCCGTCTTAAAGCATGCTGGCTGGGGGATTCTGGGAGTTGAAGTCCACCCGTCTTAAAGCATGCTGGCTGGAGGATTCTGGGAGTTGAAGTCCACCCATCTTAAAGCATGCTGGCTGGAGGATTCTGGGAGTTGAAGTCCACCCGTCTTAAAGCATGCTGGCTGGAGGATTCTGGGAGTTGAAGTCCACCCATCTTAACGCATGCTGGCTGGAGGATTCTGGGAGTTGAAGTCCACCCATCTTAAAGCATGCTGGCTGGAGGATTCTGGGAGTGGAAGTCCACCCGTCTTAAAGCATGCTGGCTGGAGGATTCTGGGAGTTGAAGTCCACCCGTCTTAAAGCATCTGGCTGGAGGATTCTGGGAGTTGAAGTCCACCCGTCTTAAAGCATGCTGGCTGGAGGATTCTGGGAGTTGAAGTCCACCCATCTTAAAGCATGCTGGCTGGAGGATTCTGGGAGTGGAAGTCCACCCGTCTTAAAGCATGCTGGCTGGAGGATTCTGGGAGTTGAAGTCCACCCATCTTAATGCATGCTGGCTGGAGGATTCTGGGAGTTGAAGTCCACCCGTCTTAAAGCATGCTGGCTGGGGGATTCTGGGAGTTGAAGTCCACCCGTCTTAAAGCATGCTGGCTGGGGGATTCTGGGAGTGGAAGTCCACCCGTCTTAAAGCATGCTGGCTAGGGGATTCTGGGAGTTGAAGTCCATCTCTCTTAAAGCATGCTGGCTGTGGGATTCTGGGAGTTGAAGTCCATCTCTCTTAAAGCATGCTGGCTGTGGGATTCTGGGAGTTGAAGTCCATCTCTCTTAAAGCATGCTGGCTGGAGGATTCTGGGAGTTGAAGTCCATCTCTCTTAAAGCATGCTGGCTGGGGGATTCTGGGAGTTGAAGTCCATCTCTCTTAAAGCATGCTGGCTGGGGGATTCTGGGAGTTGAAGTCCGCCTTGCTATAAAAGTTGCTGACATTGTGAAACAGTGTTTGAGATGCTCTAGGACCGATCGCCACAACCCTGGAGGGAATTCTGGATAGGGAAGTGAGATTTTAAAAAAAAAACCCGCCTGATCAGCAACATGCCAAGTTCAATTCCTCCCAAGCTGGATGGCCCCGAGGATGAGAGCCAGTCTCCTTCTCCGAGTGGAACAAAACTGACCTTCAGCGCTCTGCAAAGCCACTCTCTTGCAGAACGGGGGAGTGTAATTGTTTTTACATTTATCTGTGCTCAGCGGCTGGCCTTAAAACTGCTATGGTGGAAAAGCAGGGATATAAATAACGGCCATCTTTTTAAATAAAAAAAAAATCTTAATGGGAAGCATGATCATCCCTTGGGGAATCCCACCTGATTTGCATGCTAAAGGATCCAGCTCTTCCTAATATGACCCTGGCTATGCTTTAAGGATAGAAATCTTAAAAACCCTGAGTTTGCCCATTGTGGTTGGAACTACATCTCCCAGCATGCTCTTGTCGCCCAACCACGGAATGAAATGGTCCCGTTCTTTGGCCCAGACTGAATATGGATTGGATTAGTCAAATCAAAACAAAAAGATTCTTGCAGTCACAACAAACAATCAAAGTGTTAATGTTACAAGAGATAGTCATCAACACCTTTGATAGCAACACCTTTGATTACTTAAGAGCAAGGTTTCACAATAGCCACAATAACCTGGGTGTGCGTGGAGACAAAGCCGCTATGTTAATAGAATACACACCATACAATGTACATAATGATGGCATAAAAATGGATGTCATATACGACTGCATCACTTTTGGGGAGGCTAAAAGATAAAAAATAAACAATGCTGCCGCTTGGTGGGGCCCAGGGGAAGAGCCTTCTTTGTGGCGGCCCCGGCCCTCTGGAACCAACTCCCCCCAGAGATTAGAATTGCCCCCACCCTCCTTGCCTTTCGTAAGCTCCTTAAAACCCACCTCGGCCGCCAGGCATGGGGGAATTGAGATGCTCTTTCCCCCTGGGCCTTTACAATTTCATGCGTGGTATGTCTGTCTGTATGTTTGGTTTTTTATATGAATGGGTTTTTAAATCATTTTTAGTATTTATTGGATTATTATTGTACATTGTTTTATTACTGTTGTTAGCCGCCCCGAGTCTCCGGAGAGGGGTGGCATACAAATCCAATAAATAAATAATAAATAAAGAAATAAAAAAGTAAATCTACCAAAGAAACTTACCGTAACAGAATTGCCAGAGTTGGTAAAGGGACGTTAGAGGTCTTCTAGTCTAACCCCGTGCCCAGGCAGGAAACCCTACATCACTTCAGACAAACGGTCATCCAACATCATCTTAAAAACTCCCAAGGTTGGAGCATTCACAACTTCTGGTGGCAAGCTGTTCCACTGATTAAATTGTTCTCACTGTCAGGAAATTTCTCCTTAGTTCTAGCTTGCTTCTCCCCTTACTTAGTTTCCATCCATAGTTTCTTTTTTCTCTCCCTTGGGGTAGACTAGACACAAGCCAATTTAAGTTTCTCCAATCTTGGGGCAGGCTTCCGAAACCAGCCGGCTCCAGATGGCCCGGGATTGGGAGAAACCTGGCTTAGCACAAGCCCCTGCTAGAACGAGCTTGCAAACGGGAGACCTGTTATAACTGGAAGACGAGCCTCCTCTGCTAAAAATAATAGTTCATTTTAATTCATGTCAAAAACTTTAGGTGAGTTCCAGCCAAATGGGCCCAAAGGATAAACATGGAAGTTCTCCCGCATTCTCAAATCTCTGACTGTGCACTTTTCCCCTATGGCAGCATCTGCTAAGGCAGTGTTTCCCAACCTTGGCCACTTGACGATATCTGGACTTCAACTCCCAGAATTCCCCAGCCAGCGTTCGCTGGCTGGGGAATTCTGGGAGTTGAAGTCCAGATATCGTCAAGTGGCCAAGGTTGGGAAACACTGTGTTAAAGAAAGTCATGAAAAATTCCCTTTTACACACTTCCCTATGTTGTGTCACACAAGATTCCCCGAATCCTCACCCCCACCCTCCAGAACCAGACACTGGACAGACACTTCTTCTTCTTTTCATGGAAGTCCCCCCCCCCCAAAAAAACCCCACATCCCCTTTCCAAGAGTGACCAGTGGAGTTTAGTTTCTCTCCCCACCAACTTAGACAACGTTGTTTTCCTATATGCTAAGTTAGGTGGAGTCATATGTTATTGCCAAGAAAAAGGGGGGGGGGAAGTGATGTTATTGCCAAGAATCCTGGAGACATCCCCCCCCTCAATCAAATTCCTGCCTCCTCCCAATCAGAAGAAAGTTTGGGCGTGGGGAGGGGTTGTTTTGGGTTCTCTCCCCCCCTTCTTCTTCCAAGCAAGATGTGAATCACCTTTTCTTGAAATTCGCCCAGGGATTTTTCCCCACCTTGTTTTTTTGGGAAACAGCCCCAGGTTGTCTTTGGCCAAGACGCTTGGAAACCTTCCCCAGCTCTTTCTCCCTCTCGCAACCTCCCCAAAGGCCTCAATCCCCCTGCAGGGACCCTCCCCCCAATTACTCCTCTCTTCTTTCTCTCTCCCCTAACTGGCCTTTCCACCCACCCACCCTCAAACCCCCTCCACAAATGATGGAGAAGCCCAGGGACAATCCAAGCGCTCCATCCAAGAGGCCAAGACTAACACACACACACACACACACACACACACACACACACGGCTCTTTGGAAGAGGTAGACAGTCTCCATCCAAGGAAGCTCTCCCCTTTTCATCTAGTTTTTGAGAAGTGTATCTTTCCTTTTATGTACACTGAGAGCATCTGCACCAATGACAAATTCCTTGTGTGTCCAATCACATTTGGCCAATAAGATCTTATCCTCTCCTCTCCTCTCCTACTCCTATTCAAGTCCAGGCCAGTCCATTCCTTCATTCTAATATTCTATTCCATTCTAATCTCTATTCTATTCCATTCCAGTCCAGTCCATTTTAATATCTATTCCAGTCCATTCCAGTCTATTCTCTATTCCATTCTAGTCCAGTCCATTCTAATATCTAGTCCAGTCCATTCCAGTCCATTCTAATCTCTATTCCAGTCCATTCCAGTCCATTCTAATCTCTATTCCAATCCATTCCAGTCCATTCTAATCTCTATTCCATTCAATTCCAGTCCATTCTAATCTCTATTCCATTCAATTCCAGTCCATTCTAATCTCTATTCCATTCAATTCCAGTCCATTCTAATCTCTATTCCAGTCCATTCTAATCTCTATTCCATTCAATTCCAGTCCATTCTAATCTCTATTCCAGTCCATTCTAATCTCTATTCCATTCAATTCCAGTCCATTCTAATCTCTATTCCAGTCCATTCTAATCTCTATTCCATTCCATTCTAATCTCTATTCCATTCCATTCCAGTCCATTCTAATCTCTATTCCATTCCATTCTAATCTCTATTCCATTCCATTCTAATCTCTATTCCAGTCCATTCTAATCTCTATTCCAGTCCATTCTAATCTCTATTCCATTCCATTCTAATCTCTATTCCATTCCATTCTAATCTCTATTCCAGTCCATTCTAATCTCTATTCCAGTCCATTCTAATCTCTATTCCATTCCATTCTAATCTCTATTCCAGTCCATTCTAATCTCTATTCCAGTCCATTCTAATCTCTATTCCATTCCATTCTAATCTCTATTCCAGTCCATTCTAATCTCTATTCCAGTCCATTCTAATCTCTATTCCAGTCCATTCCAGTCCATTCTAAGCTCTATTCAAATATATTCCAGTCCATTCTAATCTCTATTCCATTCCAGTCCATTCTAATCTCTATTCCATTCCAGTCCATTCTAATCTCTATTCCATTCAATTCCAGTCCATTCTAATCTCTATTCCAGTCCATTCTAATCTCTATTCCATTCCAGTCCATTCTAATCTCTATTCCATTCCAGTCCATTCTAATCTCTATTCCATTCAATTCCAGTCCATTCTAATCTCTATTCCATTCCATTCTAATCTCTATTCCAGTCCATTCTAATCTCTATTCCATTCCATTCTAATCTCTATTCCAGTCCATTCTAATCTCTATTCCAGTCCATTCTAATCTCTATTCCATTCCATTCTAATCTCTATTCCAGTCCATTCTAATCTCTATTCCAGTCCATTCTAATCTCTATTCCAGTCCATTCCAGTCCATTCTAAGCTCTATTCAAATCTATTCCAGTCCATTCTAATCTCTATTCCATTCCAGTCCATTCTAATCTCTATTCCATTCCAGTCCATTCTAATCTCTATTCCATTCCAGTCCATTCTAATCTCTATTCCATTCAATTCCAGTCCATTCTAATCTCTATTCCAGTCCATTCTAATCTCTATTCCAGTCCATTCTAATCTCTATTCCAGTCCATTCCAGTCCATTCTAAGCTCTATTCAAATCTATTCCAGTCCATTCTAATCTCTATTCCATTCCAGTCCATTCTAATCTCTATTCCATTCCAGTCCATTCTAATCTCTATTCCATTCAATTCCAGTCCATTCTAATCTCTATTCCAGTCCATTCTAATCTCTATTCCATTCCATTCTAATCTCTATTCCATTCAATTCCAGTCCATTCTAATCTCTATTCCAGTCCATTCTAATCTCTATTCCAGTCCATTCTAATCTCTATTCCAGTCCATTCCAGTCCATTCTAAGCTCTATTCAAATCTATTCCAGTCCATTCTAATCTCTATTCCATTCCAGTCCATTCTAAGCTCTATTCCATTCCAGTCCATTCTAATCTCTATTCCATTCAATTCCAGTCCATTCTAATCTCTATTCCAGTCCATTCTAATCTCTATTCCATTCCAGTCCATTCTAATCTCTATTCCATTCCAGTCCATTCTAATCTCTATTCCATTCCAGTCCATTCTAATCTCTATTCCATTCAATTCCAGTCCATTCTAATCTCTATTCCAGTCCATTCTAATCTCTATTCCATTCCATTCTAATCTCTATTCCATTCAATTCCAGTCCATTCTAATCTCTATTCCAGTCCATTCTAATCTCTATTCCAGTCCATTCTAATCGCTATTCCATTCCATTCTAATCTCTATTCCAGTCCATTCTAATCTCTATTCCAGTCCATTCTAATCTCTATTCCATTCCATTCTAATCTCTATTCCAGTCCATTCTAATCTCTATTCCAGTCCATTCCAGTCCATTCTAAGCTCTATTCAAATCTATTCCAGTCCATTCTAATCTCTATTCCATTCCAGTCCATTCTAATCTCTATTCCATTCCAGTCCATTCTAATCTCTATTCCATTCCAGTCCATTCTAATCTCTATTCCATTCCAGTCCATTCTAATCTCTATTCCATTCCAGTCCATTCTAATCTCTATTCCATTCAATTCCAGTCCATTCTAATCTCTATTCCAGTCCATTCTAATCTCTATTCCAGTCCATTCTAATCTCTATTCCAGTCCATTCCAGTCCATTCTAAGCTCTATTCAAATCTATTCCAGTCCATTCTAATCTCTATTCCATTCCATTCTAATCTCTATTCCAGTCCATTCTAATCTCTATTCCAGTCCATTCCAGTCCATTCTAAGCTCTATTCAAATCTATTCCAGTCCATTCTAATCTCTATTCCATTCCAGTCCATTCTAATCTCTATTCCATTCCAGTCCATTCTAATCTCTATTCCATTCCAGTCCATTCTAATCTCTATTCCATTCCAGTCCATTCTAATCTCTATTCCATTCCAGTCCATTCTAATCTCTATTCCATTCAATTCCAGTCCATTCTAATCTCTATTCCAGTCCATTCTAATCTCTATTCCAGTCCATTCTAATCTCTATTCCAGTCCATTCCAGTCCATTCTAAGCTCTATTCAAATCTATTCCAGTCCATTCTAATCTCTATTCCATTCCAGTCCATTCTAATCTCTATTCCATTCCAGTCCATTCTAATCTCTATTCCATTCAATTCCAGTCCATTCTAATCTCTATTCCAGTCCATTCTAATCTCTATTCCATTCCATTCTAATCTCTATTCCATTCAATTCCAGTCCATTCTAATCTCTATTCCAGTCCATTCTAATCTCTATTCCAGTCCATTCTAATCTCTATTCCAGTCCATTCCAGTCCATTCTAAGCTCTATTCAAATCTATTCCAGTCCATTCTAATCTCTATTCCATTCCAGTCCATTCTAAGCTCTATTCCATTCCAGTCCATTCTAATCTCTATTCCATTCAATTCCAGTCCATTCTAATCTCTATTCCAGTCCATTCTAATCTCTATTCCATTCCAGTCCATTCTAATCTCTATTCCATTCCAGTCCATTCTAATCTCTATTCCATTCCAGTCCATTCTAATCTCTATTCCATTCAATTCCAGTCCATTCTAATCTCTATTCCAGTCCATTCTAATCTCTATTCCATTCCATTCTAATCTCTATTCCATTCAATTCCAGTCCATTCTAATCTCTATTCCAGTCCATTCTAATCTCTATTCCAGTCCATTCTAATCGCTATTCCATTCCATTCTAATCTCTATTCCAGTCCATTCTAATCTCTATTCCAGTCCATTCTAATCTCTATTCCATTCCATTCTAATCTCTATTCCAGTCCATTCTAATCTCTATTCCAGTCCATTCCAGTCCATTCTAAGCTCTATTCAAATCTATTCCAGTCCATTCTAATCTCTATTCCATTCCAGTCCATTCTAATCTCTATTCCATTCCAGTCCATTCTAATCTCTATTCCATTCCAGTCCATTCTAATCTCTATTCCATTCCAGTCCATTCTAATCTCTATTCCATTCCAGTCCATTCTAATCTCTATTCCATTCAATTCCAGTCCATTCTAATCTCTATTCCAGTCCATTCTAATCTCTATTCCAGTCCATTCTAATCTCTATTCCAGTCCATTCCAGTCCATTCTAAGCTCTATTCAAATCTATTCCAGTCCATTCTAATCTCTATTCCATTCCAGTCCATTCTAATCTCTATTCCATTCCAGTCCATTCTAATCTCTATTCCATTCAATTCCAGTCCATTCTAATCTCTATTCCAGTCCATTCTAATCTCTATTCCATTCCATTCTAATCTCTATTCCATTCAATTCCAGTCCATTCTAATCTCTATTCCAGTCCATTCTAATCTCTATTCCAGTCCATTCTAATCTCTATTCCAGTCCATTCCAGTCCATTCTAAGCTCTATTCAAATCTATTCCAGTCCATTCTAATCTCTATTCCATTCCAGTCCATTCTAAGCTCTATTCCATTCCAGTCCATTCTAATCTCTATTCCATTCAATTCCAGTCCATTCTAATCTCTATTCCAGTCCATTCTAATCTCTATTCCATTCCAGTCCATTCTAATCTCTATTCCATTCCAGTCCATTCTAATCTCTATTCCATTCCAGTCCATTCTAATCTCTATTCCATTCAATTCCAGTCCATTCTAATCTCTATTCCAGTCCATTCTAATCTCTATTCCAGTCCATTCTAATCTCTATTCCATTCAATTCCAGTCCATTCTAATCTCTATTCCAGTCCATTCTAATCTCTATTCCAGTCCATTCTAATCTCTATTCCAGTCCATTCCAGTCCATTCTAAGCTCTATTCAAATCTATTCCAGTCCATTCTAATCTCTATTCCATTCCAGTCCATTCTAATCTCTATTCCATTCCAGTCCATTCTAATCTTTATTCCATTCCAGTCCATTCTAATCTCTATTCCATCCCATCCCATCCAACGAGGAACCCAAGTGCTCCAAACCTCTGCCCCCCCTTCCCGCCTCGAGTTAAGCGCCCCTCGCCTCCTCCAAGCGGCGGTCCAGCCTGCCGGGCATCCGAACTCCAAGGCTGGATGCCCCATAGTCTGTGGACGGGGGTCGGGGCAGGAAGGCCTGGGGACCCCCCGCGCCCCTTTCCTCCGCCTGCCCTGCAAACTTTCTTCCTCCTGGCCTCGCCTCTCTCCCGGGAGTGGAAGGGGGACGGGGACGGTGTTGGCTGACTTACCCCGCTTGGGCATCGCCGTCTCCGTCTCCCCGGGACGGCCCAGCGCTCGCACGGAGCCCGCGCGTCCCGATCCCAGCGGCGGTGGTCTTCCTTCCCTCCCCGCCTCCGGGCTCCAGGGCCGAGGAGAGGCAGCCAAGCCAGCAGCCCGCGAGGCGCTCCGATCTCCCCTAGCGCCGCTTCCCCGGGCATGGCCAGGCCATGCCTCCTCTTCCTCCTCCTCCTCCTCGCTTCCCTCCTGGCCGCCGCCGCCGCTGCTGCTCGTTGGGATTCGCCCCCAACGGGGGTCGCCGGAGCAGCGAAGGCTGCGTGCGGGTGGCTGGCTGTGCGCGCGCGCTGTGCAAAAAAAAGAGAGAGAAAGCGGCGGGGCTGGAGGAGGAGGAGGAAGAGGAGGAGGCGGAGGCGCTACTGAGCATCCCTCCCCCCCCCTAGCGGCGGGGGAGCGCCTCTTTCTCCCCCCCTCCCCTTCCCCAAAGCCTTGCGGTGTTGTCGGGATGCGCCCTACGATCCTTAAGTTGATGGTTGAGGTTTTATCCGTCGTGGAAACCTTAAAAGATAAAACTGGGTTGGTTCGACTGGGGTTCAGCCACTGGTGGAAACCTCCTGGGCCCAGAGAAATTGCCCCACCCTCCTCGATGTTTCCCACAAGAAATTGATTGTCAGTCAGTGCCCCTTCCTAAGTGGACAGTTGGATTTGCTTGGAGTTATATTGTGTTGTTTAAGTCAGTGTTTCCCAACCTTGGCAACTTGAAGATATTTGGACTTCAACTCCCAGAATTCCCCAGCCAGCGAATGCTGGCTGGGGAATTCTGGGAATTGAAGTCCAGATATCTTCAAGTTGCCAAGGTTGGGAAACACTGGTTTAAGTGTTCCCTTTATTTTTTTTTTGAGCAGTATATTTTGACAAGATCTCAGGCTTACCGACAGCCAGAGCCTCCCTGAAGGTGGCAGGCATGGCGATGGACTCTCCTTGATTTTTCCTACTCACGAGTAAGGCTGAAATCTCCCCTTTCTCTCCCCAGCCCTTCAAAGTTTGGGCCACCAATTTTGCATCCCAAGTGAGAAAAATTACACTGCTCAAAAAAATAAAGGGAACACTCAAAGAACCCATCCTAGGCTGGGAAGGAAGGAAGGAAGGAAGACCACCACTGCCACACGAATCCCAGCAACCAATTAGGTGCCACAGAGTTAGCCTTCTCTGGGTTCCGTCAACAAAACAAGTTTTGTGGGACCCAAGGGAAGAGCCTTTTCTGTGGCGGCCCTGGCCCTCTGGAATCAACTCCCCCCCCCCCCCGGAGATTAGGACTGCCCCCACCCTCCTCGCCTTTTGTAAACTCTTGAAAACCCACCTATGTCGCCAGGCATGGGGAAATTAATGTACCCATAGCTACTATGTTTTATGTATGGTCTGTTAGGTTGTGTGATTGTTTTTCTCTTTTATAATAAGGGTTTTAAATTGCTTTTAAAATTAGATTTGTACTTGTTCTTTTGTTGTTGTGAGCCGCTCTGAGTCCTCGGAGAGGGGCGACATACAAATCTAATTAATAATAATAATAATAATAATAATAATAATAATAATAATAATAACAACAACTCCTCTGTCATCACGCATGGGGAAATTGATTCCTCTGGGCCGTTTCCATTTTAGGTATGGTTTGTCTGAGATGTATGACTGATTTTTATATTAAGGGGTTTTAAATTGTTTTTAACTATTAGATTTGTACTGTTTGGTTGTTGTGAGCCGCTCTCAGTCTTGGGAGAGGGGCGGCATACAAATCTAATTAATAATAATAATAATAATAACAACAACAACAACAACAATAGATCTGAATGAAGGAAATATTCTCATTGAATACCTTGTTCTGTACAAAGTTGAATGTGCACAACAGCCTGTAAAATTGTTGGTCAGTGTTACTTCCTAAGTGGACAGTTTGATTTCACAGACGTTTGATTTAATTGGAGTTATAGTGTGTTGTTTAAATGTTCCCTACATTTTTTTGAGCAGTGTATTTTGACAATATCCCAGGCTTACCGACAGCCAGAGCCTCCCTGAAGTTTGCCCCCCTTCTCTCCCGAGCACTTCAAAGCTTTGACGGGGAATTTTGCATCCCAAGTGGGAAAATATATATTTTCCAAGGCCCATAGGTGCTTTTTCAAGAGACGTCTAGATGAGAAGTGAAAGATCTCCTTGTGTAGCCTTCAGGTGCCCCTTGAAAAAAAACACCCTTGGGGCAACCATGGCCTGGGTGATGGAGAGTGTCCATAGAGTGCTGAAGCCAACTCAAGGGTCATTGTGCATTCCCAAGCTTGCAAATTCTCCCCAGGAAGGCTTGGGGCTCACTTCATACCCAAGCTGGGACTAGAACTCCCAATCTCCCGGTTTCTTGCCTGACGCCTTTACCACTTAAACCAACAAACTGCCTCTCAGACTACAGCTCCTCTAATCCTCAGCCAAGGTGGCCAGTGGCAGCATGAAGCCATTTTATAGCAATGGAAGTTATTTACAGCAGGGCCGCCCAGCCTTGGCGACTTCAAGACCTGTGGACTTCAACTCCCAGAATTCCCCAGACAGCACGAATTCCCAGAATTCTCAGAGTTGAAGTCCACAGGTATTTAAGTAGTCAGCGTTAAGATACCCCTGACTTAAGAGTACATACGCAGGCTCTGACTTGGCTTACACAGATTGTTTTTGCAAACAAAGTTAAAAACATACAGTGACTACAACAACAAATAGCGAAGTATAAACAGACATAACGCTCAGTTTATCTCGGATTGCAGCCGCCTTCTCTCTTCAGGCTCGGCTCATATTCTGCATTGTGGCTTGCAAATCTCAGGGACTGGGCTTATCTAACCAATATGGCTTAGCTCAATGAATGAATCAAGTAGGAATCACAGTTAAGTCACCATCCTTTCAACGCTAGCTTGCTCTGAAAAAGTTGGTTCTCGGGTGGTGCGTGTGATCAAATTTATCATTTCTCTGCGTGCAGCCTTGAATTTTCAGGAGGGGGGGAGTTTCAAAGGCTTGAAAGAACATTTCAGGCCCCTGCTTAAACTGAAAATGAAAAACCAAGCCTTTTTATTTTAATTTAAAGGTCCAAAGCAAGGCACTAACTATTATTATTATTATTATTATGTCAGTACAACACAGCAAACGAGATCACTATGCTAGATTTGGTATTTCATCACCAGTCGGGCGCTTCCCAAGCACCTAGGACTGCGTGATGTAGCGGCGAATATTGTTTGCCGATTATTATTATTATTATTATTATTATTATTATTATTATTATTATTAGAAGAAGACTGACGGCAGAAAAAGACCTCATGGTCCATCTAATCTGCCCTTATACTATTTTCTGTATTTTATCTTAGGATGGATATATGTTTATCCCAGGCATGTTTCAATTCGGTTACTGTGGATTTACCAACCACGTCTGCTGGAAGTTTGTTCCAAGGATCTACTACTCTTTCAGTAAAATAATATTTTCTCATGTTGCCTTTGATCTTTCCCCCAACTAACTTCAGATTGTGTCCCCTTGTTCTTGTGTTCACTTTCCTATTAAAAACACTTCCCTCATGAACCTTATTTAACCCTTTAACATATTTAAATGTTTCGATCATGTCCCCCCTTTTCCTTCTGTCCTCCAGACTATACAGATTGAGTTCATGAAGTCTTTCCTGATACGTTTTATACTTAAGACCTTCCACCATTCTTGTAGCCCGTCTTTGGACCTGTTCAATTTTGTCAATATCTTTTTGTAGGTGAGGTCTCCAGAACTGAACACAGTATTCCAAATGTGGTCTCACCAGCGCTTTATATAAGGGGATCACAATCTCCCTCTTCCTGCTTGTTATACCTCTAGCTATGCAGCCAAGCATCCTACTTGCTTTCCCTACCGCCCGACCACACTGCTCACCCATTTTGAGACTGTCAGAAATCACTACCCCCTAAATCCTTCTCTTCTGAAGTTTTTGCTAACACAGAACTGCCAATGCAATACTCAGATTGAGGATTCCTTTTCCCCAAGTGCATTATTTTACATTTGGAAACATTAAACTGCAGTTTCCATTGCTTTGACCATTTATCTAGTAAAGCTAAATCATTTACCATATTACAGACCCCTCCAGGAATATCAACCCTATTGCACACTTTAGAGTCATCGGCAAATAGGCAAACCTCCCTACCAAACCTTCCCCTATGTCACTCACAAACATATTAAAAAGAATAGGACCCAGAACAGACCCTTGTGGCACACCGCTTGTAACCTGACTCTGCTCAGAATACTCGCCATTAGCAATAACTCTCTGTTGTCTATGCTTCAGCCAGCTTGAATAATAACAATAATAATAATAATAATAATTATTATTATTATTATTATTATTTATTAGATTTGTATGCCGCCCCTCTCCGTAGACTCGTGCACTTATATTCTCTACGTGCACTTTTTATTTATAAATAAACCATCTTCTGCCACTCCAGAATTCAGCAGGGGGTCCATTTAAAACAAAAAAGAGAAGCCTTTCACCACAGTTTCTTTAAAATTATTATTATTAAAAAAAAAAGAACGACAAATAGGAAGGTGTTTAATTTATAGAGGCCGGGCTGTATTTATGACGGCTTCCTCCTGTTTTGATTTCGAGGAATTCATAGCTGGCATCCCGACAAACCTGGCTGAAAATCTGTTTGTTTTTGCCTCCCCTCCAAGGCAAGATACTGTGATAGGATCAGCCATCTGCCAGATCTGTGGGTTGCCCCAAACAGCAGACACTGGGGGAGGCGGCCCAACTTAAGTACGGAGCCAGGCTGAGTGGGTGGCACCGTACAGCCCCTGGCAGAATCCGAAAAGGAGTAGTCACTTCCTTAATTTCCTGGTAATGGGGAAAAGTATCGGCCCCTCCTCCTCCTCCTTCACCCCCCCTATTTTTTAATTAAAACCTGCCTGCTTGGTGCTCCAAGGGCCCTTAAATGAGATGAACAGACGTGGGAGAAGAGGGGAGCCCGTTGGGGAAGGCACAGCGCTGGCACTGGGGGGGGGAGATTGTTTGCTTTGGTTCCCCAAATTGGTGTGCTACCCTGACGGCGGTGGGGAGCTGGCGGCACCCTGGCAGACGGGATCTGCGGCCTTTTTGGGCCTCCTTCAAGGATAAGACTACTTCAACGCTCTCTACCTCTGAAGAGTGTTCGGAAACTTCACATCGTGCAGAATGCGGCTGCGCGAGCCGTCATGGGCCTCCCCAGATACTTTCTTTCTTTCTTTCTTTCTTTCTTTCTTTCTTTCTTTCTTTCTTTCTTTCTTTCTTTCTTTCTTTCTTTCTTTCTTTCTTTCGTCCAATACATAAATACATAGGAAGAAAATAGACATGAAGTAATATATACAGTATAAGGGTAAAAGTGAACTTAGAGGAGAAGATATATGAAAGGAAGAAATATATATGATATATGAGATAAAGGAGAGACAATTGGACAGGGGATGAAAGGCACACCAGTGCACTTATGTACGCCCCTTAACTGGCCTCTTAGGAACCTGGAGAGGTCGATCGTGGAGAGTCTAAGGGAGAAGTGTTGGGGGTTAGGGTTGACACTATTGAGTCCGGTAATGAGTTCCACGCTTTGACAACTCGATTCTTAAAAGTCATATTTTTTACAGTCAAGTTTGGAGCGGTTCGTATTAAGTTTGAATCTGTTGCGTGCTCTTGTGTTGTTGCGGTTGAAGCTGAAGTAGTCATTGACCGGTAGGACCCATGTTTCGTCAATACTCCGCGGCCTGCACTGGTTGCCGATTAGTTTCTGGATATAATTCAAAGTGTTGGTGATGACCTATAAGGCCCTACATGGCATCGGATTAGAATACCTACGGGACCGCCTTCTGCCACACGAATCCCAGCGGCCGATTAGGCCCCACAGAGTCGGCCTTCTCTGGGTCCCGTCGACTAAACCAGTGTTTCCCAACCTTGGCAACTGGAAGAAATTTGGACTTCAACTCCCAGAATTCTGGGAGTTGAAGTCCAAATTTCTTCCAAGTTGCCAAGGTTGGGAAACACTGGACTAAACAATGTTGTCTGGCGGGACCCAGGGGAAGAGCCTGCTCTGTGGCGGCCCCGGCCCTCTGGAATCAACTCCTCCCAGAGATTCAAACTGCCCCCACCCTCCTCGCCTTTCGCAAGACCCTAAAGACCTATCTATGTCGCCAGGCAGGGGGCAATTAATATACTGTATCCCCTTTTCTGACCATTATGTGTGGTTGTGACTGTATTGTATTGATTGTTTTTAATGATAGCGGGTTTTATAGTTTTAATTATTAGATTTGTATTATATTATATTGTTCTTTTGCTGTTTTCAGCCGCCCCGAGTCTTCGAAGAGGGGCGGCATACAAGTCTAATACATTATTATTATTATTATTATTATTATTATTATTATTATTATTATTATTATAAGAGCCCCTCCCCTCTTCTGCTTTGCCACAGTTGCAGTTTTTTGCACAACGGGGGGGGGGGAAACTGTGTGTGAGACCGATGGCTTTGTGAGTAAAGGATACTGGCAATCCTCGCGCACAGTAGGCATCGGGGCTTGGATGAATGCCCGGTTTGTTTCCCCACCACAAAGCGGTTGGCGTGGTTTTGTCTTAATACAGTGGGCCGCTGTTGGGGTTGGGGCGTGGACTCCACCTGGCTTCAGCTGTACGTGTGGATCTGGCATTTGAGCTGCATGGGCTGAGGATTCGCCGAGTTTCTTTCCTCGAGTTGGCAAACTTGATAGCCACTTCCCACCAACCTGAGTCTCCGGGGAAGGGTGGCATAGGAATCAAAATAATAAATATACCTGATGGTGATTCTGGATTTCTACATAGAAACATCCCTGTCATTTTTTTCAGCAGTAAGGTGGAAGACTTCCTTCCTTCCTTCCTTCTTCCTTCCTTCCTTCCTTCCTTCCTTCCTTCCTTCCTTCCTTCCTTCCTTACTTACTTACTTACTTACTTACTTACTTACTTATAAAAAGGGGTTGCTTTTTCCTCCTCCTCTTTTTCAGAGTACTATTTTAAGGGTTGTTTCCTTATTTTCTCTTTTTTGGAAACAAATTCCTCTTTTCTCTCCTCTTGGTGCCTTTTCCAAAATTCTGAGAATTCGCAAAGGTGCGTCATTTTCCCACCCCCAACTTTAGCAGAAGCGCCAGACCTCTAATCAAATTAATATCTGTGGAGCTGTTTGAAGTAAATAATAATAATATTTTCTCCTTGGGCAGGGAGGCTGCCCATTTTGTCTCTCCAAAACAGGTGAGATGGCAGACCGTAATTATCCGGGCTGTGGCTTGCTTGGGGCTTTGACACCGGAGCTGTTATTAAAATGATCCACTGAGTTTTGTGAAGGGAAAACCATCTTGTGCCGAGTCTCCTTTTAATCCAGAAACTCAAATGCCCCTTGGTCTCTTTCTCTCTCTTTTTCTGCTGGGATCAGCAGTCTTCCTGTCTGACTGCTGGGTGGATGGGTCAGTGAATTCATTTCGGATGTTTTGGCCTCCCCCCACCTTTCCTTTTAAAAAAACAACAACAATCAGGTTTCTAGGCCTCATGGATAACCTTACCTAGGTAGGATTACCAGGTGACGTAACATGAGTTTGTGCGGGCCAATAATTGCGTCTTGAGCTTTTAAAATGGAAAGTACAGAGAGCCCTGGACAACCACAATTCAAGCCATTGCTAAGTTTGTTCTTAAGGGGGGTTGTGGCCAATTTTACGAGTGTTTTTGGCTCCCAATTAAGCAAATTGCTCGATGTTACATTGAGTCCTGTGGTCATTAGATGAATCCATCTTCCCACCAGCTGGGAAGGTAGCAAATGACCATCACTTTACACCGGGATGACGCAACATCATAAAATACATGCCGGTTGCCGAGAGCCCGAATTTGGATCAACGCTGCGACAGTCATAAGTCCAAGGACTAAATCATAAGTCACTTCTTTTTCAGTCTCATTATAACTTTGGTTGCTAAATAAGGTCGCACAGAGTTGGCCTTCTCTGGGTCCCGTCAACTAAACAATGTTGTTTGGCGGGCCCCCGGGAAGAGCCTTCTCTGTGGCGGCCGCGGGCCCTCTGGAACCAACTCCCCCCGGAGATTAGAACTGCCCCCACCCTCCCTGTCTTTCGTAAACTACTCAAGAATCACTTATACTGCCAAGCATGGGGGAGTTGAGATATTCCTTCCCCCTAGGCCATTACAAGTTATGCATGGTATGTTTGTGTGTGTGTATGTTTGGTTTTATAATGAGGGTTTTTTAGTTGTTTTATTATTGGATTGTTACATGCTGTTTTTATCATTGTTGTTAGCCGCCCCGAGTCTACAGAGAGGGGCAGCATACAAGTCCAATAAATGAATGAATGAATGGCTATAAATTGAGGACCACCTGTACAAATGCAGGGAGAGTTTTTAAAGAAAATTTCAGGACTTTAGGATATTGGATTGAGTGTGTACAAGTGGGTAGCTGTGATTTTATGATATTGATTATTTTATATTAATGGTTTCTTAATTGACTTTTTAATATTTTAATATTAGATTTGTAATGTATTGTACTATTGTTATGTTGTGAGCCGCCCCGAGTTTTCAGAGAGGAGCGGCAT
Organism: Erythrolamprus reginae; assembly: GCF_031021105.1. Classification (NCBI taxonomy): domain Eukaryota; kingdom Metazoa; phylum Chordata; class Lepidosauria; order Squamata; family Dipsadidae; genus Erythrolamprus; species Erythrolamprus reginae. Next base: position 9,140,862 of record NC_091962.1, on the reverse strand, counting down.
ACAAATCTAATATATTTTTATTATTATTATTATTATTATTATTATTATTATTATTATTATTATTATTATTATCTGTGTGTGTATGCACACTTGGTTCTTAATTCTGCATTGTTTTGGAAACCTGGACGATCTCTTGGGCCCTTGGTGCTTCCCTGGAGGTCTCTTCCCGTTATCGTGGGCCCTTTTCGGAATCTTAATCTGACTGCCTTCAATCCTCTGGACAAGGTCGACTGAACAAAGCCATAAACCGGGGTTTATACCGGCCCTTGCTGAGCCCAAGTCAAATAAATCCCGTTATCCCTTAGCAAACAGACCCTTCCAAGTTCATTCTGGGACGTTTGGCCAGGAAAAACGCCTGCTCTCTGCTCTCTGTTCTCAAATCATTCATTAATAATTAAATCGCTATCGACGGCTACCTTATTCATTATTAATTAAATTATTAATTAACATCAGAAAACAACAATCCAGGCCCCGGAGCCTGGCAAACAAGCTGGGAATGGCAGAACGGCGATGGAGAAAAGGAGAGGGAAGGGACGTAAAACTTAGAAAATAACGATGGAGGCTGGGAAGAAGGGAAGAAAGACCTCCCTTGGTTGACCTATCCAGATTCCTAAGAGGTGAGTAAGGGGCGAGTACAAGTGCACTAGAGTGCCTTCCGTCCCCTGTCCTATTGCTCTCCTATATCTCTTATACCTTTCTTCTATTCCTCTATCTCTTCTTCTATTCTTTCATGGATATGTTCTATTACTATATCTTCTTTTCTATTCTTTCATAGATATATTTTACTATGAGTATCTCCTCTATAACCTTCATCATGTATTTTACTATGTGTATACCCACTAAAACCCTCATTGTGTATTGGACAAAATAAATATAAATAAATGAATGAATGAATGAATGAATGAATGAATGAATGAATGAATGAATAAATAAATAAATAAATAAAGCTATTTAATTCTCCCTCGGATTTAGTTTAGTTTTTATTCCAGTTTCTGCCTCTCCCTTAAACAAATGGAGAGGTGGGCGGGGGGAGAAGCAGTAAAATGATGAACCCACCACAATCACTTAGGGGAAAAGTGACCATTGTTAGATAACAGGTTAATCGTCACCTTAACAATCACAATGGAGCCCAGTGTTCCTGTGTCAGCAGGTACAGTGGTACCTCTACTTAAGAACTGAATTCGTTCCGTGACCAGGTTCTTAAGTAGAAACGTTTGTAAGTAGAAGCAATTTTTCCCATAGGAATCAATGTAAAAGCAAATAATATGTGCAAACCCTTTAGGAAAGAAATAAAAGCTCAGAATTTGGGTGGGAGGAGGAGGAGGAGGAGGAGGAAGAAGAGGAGGACAGTCGCTGCCCAGAGCAAAAGGAGCATTTCTTTTCTCTGGGCGCTGGCAGAGGTTTATTCCAAGCGCCCAAAGAAAGGAAAATGCTTGGTTTGCTCTGGACTGCCAAAGCCTCCTTAAGCGCCACCGAAAGGTTCCTCTGGCAGCCCAGAAAAGCCCAAGATGGCCAGGATTAAAGGGGGAATGCCGCTCTCAAATTTCCTGGGAAATTTTCCCGGGCTCGGGTTCTTAAGTAGAAAATGGTTCTTAAGACGAGGCAAAAAAATATTGAACACTTATCTAGAAAAGTTCTTAAGTAGAGGTACCACTGTATATCTCAACTGCCTTTCTTCTAGCAGTGGAGTCTTAGAGGTAGAAAATTAGCAAATGCCTTAACTCCTGGTTCCTTTTGTTTATTTGGGCTGTAGTGGAGGGAAAGACAACTGCAACAGCTGTCTTGGCTACAGAATTTTCCTCTAGAAAAATAGCAGAGTCACTCAACCAGTCTTGGTTTGGCTTGGCTTCAAGGCTGACATCCTAATCCGCACTTTTTCCCAGCTATTTTTCTTTTCTTTTCTTTTTTTTGCAAGCCAAGCAAGTTGGACTGCTTCTCAATATTTTTTTTCCCCCTGGTTCGCAGTCGCTCTGCATTGGTGTGATGCTATTTATCTCAAATCTGGACTGCAAATCTCCAGGTCACCACTAGAGGGCCCTCTGGAGAATATTTTAAAAGTAACTAATTGCTGCCATCTTGTGGTCATTTAGAGCAGGAATCCCCAACTACTTGAAATCGGGCTGGGCAAGGGACTGGCTGGAGCATGCGGAGGGGACGTGCTACTCAAGTTGAGTGTACGGCGGGCTAAGAAGTGTGGTTGTGCGTGCTGACCTGCTACTTGCGCAAATTGAGCTGCGCGCAGGTGCGTCCTAGCCCATCACTTGTGCAAGTGGAATCTGGTTCATTCCAAGAATGTGTTCGTGGTGATGATCTCAAAGCCACCCTTCCATCATCAAAACTTCCAACATCCCCTATTTGGATGTGGTGCTGCTTACTCATGGCGGCCTTGTCTTTGTGGTGGGTGAGGCTTAGCCCCGGGCGTGCGGTGTGTGTGTCAGGGCGTGTGTAGACAAAAGCAGTAAAAACGAGCATGCCCAGAGTGAGACACAAACGGCGACCCAAACCTTAATTCTCATTGCTTTCAGATCCTCCCCCCCACCCTTTATTCTGTCTGATGGATTCCTCGAGGATCTTAAGCTTACGTTTAATGTATGCGGCGAAAATTGGCAGCAGCTCGGGAGGGGCCACAGTGCGGGAGGCCGCGATAGGCACCCATGCGGTAATAATTGAGGAGTTCAAGGCAGCGAAACACGTTTGGCTAGCTTGTCCATCACTGGCATCCTCCAGGGTTGTTGTTAATCGCGAAGTCGTGTCCGACCCATCGCGACCCCATGGAGGATGTTCCTCCAGGCCTTCCTCTGCCATCCCCCCAGAGTCCATTTAAGCTCACGCCAACTGCTTCAGTGACTCCGTCCAGCCCCCCTCGTTCTCCGTGGTCCCCTTCTTCTTTCACCCTCCCTCTTTCCTAGCATCAGTGAGTCCTTCTTTCTCATTAGCATTTGAGTTTGCGAATAGGCGGCAACATACTGTGCTACCTCCACAAGAACTTAATTCGTTCCTCGACCAGGTTCTTAAGTAGAAAAGTTTGTAAGTAGAAGCAATGTTTCCCATAGGAATCCATGTAAAAGCAAATAATGCGTGCAAACCCATTAGGAAAGAAATAAAAGCTCGGAATTTGGGTGGGAAGAGGAGGAGGAAGAGGAGGAGGACAGTCGCTGCCGAAGGAAGAAGGCTAAGTGAGGGGAATAAAACTAGGCCAGTGTTTCCCAACCTTGACAAGTTGAAGATATCTGGACTTCAACTCCCAGAATTCCCCAGCCAGCGAATGCTGGCTGGGGGATTCTGGGAGTTGAAGTCCAGATATCTTCAACTTGTCAAGGTTGGGAAACACTGAACTAGGCAATGTCGCTTAACGGGGCCTAGGGAAAGAGGCTTCTCTGTGGGGGCCCCGGCCCTCTGGAATCAGCTCCCCCCCGGAGATTCGTACTGCCCCCACCCTCCTCGCTTTCCGCAAGAATCTGAAGACCTATTTAGGCCACCAGGCTTGGGGTCCCGGGGCCCTAACCTCTGGCCAACAATTGTGTGGTATATTTGTGGTTTGAATCTGAACGAATGATTTTTAATGTTTTAACCTTTTTAGAATGGTTTTAGATTGGTTATTTATATTAATTGGATTTCAGATGTGTTATTGTAGATTGGTTTTTTTGATATGTTGTGAGTTGCCCTGAGTCTATGGAGAGGGGCGGCATACAAGTCCAATAAATAAAAAAATAAACCTCTAACTGGGTGAAACGTTGCATCATTGGGCAACAATTTTTGAACCAAGGAACCCCAACTTACAGAACACATCCAAAATTGGGGGGCCCTGAATTCCAGTGAAAATTGAGGATGTTGTGGCTGTTTCAGTGCCCCTGACTGTTGCTGTGGTCGCGTGCTCTTCCTTTTTGACGTTCTGTGACAATTTCCCAGCCACTCTTGCAATCCCTTGCTTATTTAGCTGCTTGCTGGGAAAGGGAAGGAAGGGAGATTTTTAAAAATCCTTCCTGCCAGATTCTCACTCAATGGGGAAGCTGGCGGGAAGTCGAACGTCGAGGAGAAAAGCTCCCAGTGTTGGGGGGTATTTTTGCCCATCGTTGCCCATTCTGTTTCTCTGTTTTAGGATAGAAAATACCTTTGAAATGATGACGCAGGATGTCTGGTGCTTGTTAAAATCAGGGCGTGGGAGGACCTGCAGAAATTTGAGCCGTAATCCCAGGTCAACCCGCTCCCACGAGGTCACCGTGATTCAGCTGGCTCCTCTGATGGAGAATTGGGCTAGCCCAAAGCCAGGCACTACTTTCCCACACTTCCTCTGAGCCTTCGGCTGGTACGTAGGATGATGAAGAGGGGGAAAAGCATCTATTCTGGATCATCTCCTTGACACCTTATCTTCAGGACAGACGTGAAGTAGACAAAATAAATGGGATCGCATCCCATGCTGGATGGCCCTGGGTTGCTGCTGCCCTTTAAAGGGTCCAAAGTCAGCCTCTCCAACCTCAGTAACACCACAAAGTGTCATTACAGGTAGAGGTAATCCTCGACTTTAGAAACATAGAAACATAGAATATTGATGGCAGAAGAAGACCTCGTGGTCCATCTAGTCTGCCCTTATACTATTTCTCGTATTTTATCTTAGGATGGATATATGTTTACCCCAGGCATGTTTGAATTCAGTGACTGTGGATTTGCCAACCACATCTGCTGGAAGTTTGTTCCAAGGATCTACTACTCTTTCAGTAAAATCATATTTTCTCACATTACTTCTAATCTTTCCCCCAACTAACCTCAGATTGTGCCCCCTTGTTCTTGGGTTCACTTTCCTATTAAAAACACTTCCCTCCTGAACCTTATTTAACCCTTTAACATATTTAAATGTTTTGATCATGTCCCCCCTTTCCCTTCCGTCCTCCAGACTCTACAGATTGAGTTCATGAAGTCTTTCCTGATACGTTTTATGCTTAAGACCTTCCACCATTTTTGTAGCCCGTCTTTGGACCCGTTCAATTTTGTCAATCTCTTTTTGTAGGTGAGGTCTCCAGAACTTACAGCCATTTGTTTAGTGACTGTTCAAAGCAGGGGTGAAAGTCAAAATTTTTCCCTACCAGTTCTGTAGGTGTGGCTTGATGGGTGTGGCGTGGTGGGCATGGTGTGGAGGGCGTGGCTTGATGGGAGTGGCAGAGGAAGGATACTGCAATATCCCCATTCGCTCCCCACTCGGACCAGCCAGAGGTGGCATTTGCTAGGTCCCTGGACTACACAAAATTTCTGCTGCCGGTTCTCCAGAACCTGTCAGAACCTGCTGGATTTCACGCCTGATTCAAAGTTACAACGGGACTTATAAGTGACTTATGACCAGTTTTTTACACTTACGACTGTTACAACATCTTCGTGGTCACGTGATCAAAATTCGGATGTTTGGCAACTGTTTCCTGTTCCACTGTCCCGTGATCACATGATTACCTTTTGCAATCTTCTTACAAGCAAAATCACCGGGGGGGGGGAGCCAGATTCACTTAACAACCACATTGCTAACTTAGCATCTGCAGCGATTCTCTTAACCACTGGGATCAATGTTGTACAGTCAAAACTCTCTTAACAATTGTCTGTCTTAGCAATGGAAATTTTGGGCTCAGTTGGGGTTGTAAATCGCTGACTACCTGTAGTAACCACTCTGCAGGTGCCATTTTTTAAAAAGGAAAAACTAGCCAGAAAGGAACATGGATGGTGTTTGTTTGTGTGTGTGTGTGTATACATCTACCTGTCTACCTACCTACCTATATATCTCTATCTCTCTGTAACTTATTTCTTATCTCTCTCTCTCTCTTATCTCTCTATCTATCTATATCTTTGTTTATCTCTCTCTCTTATCTCTCTCTCTCTTATCTATCTATCTATCTATCTATCTATCTATCTATCTATCTATCTATCTATCTATCTATATCTGTCTCTCTCTCTCTAGCTTTATCCCTCTCTCTATCTGTATCTTATTTGTGTGTGTGTCTCTCTCTCTCTTATCTATATCTATATCTGCCTATCTCTCTCTCTCTCTAGCTCTCTCTCTAGATCTATCTGTCTGTCTGTCTGTCTATCTATCTATCTATCTATCATCTATCTATCTATCATCTATCTATCTATCATCTATCTATCTATCTATCTATCGTATCTATCTATCTATCTATCTATCTATCTATCTATCTATCTATCTATCTATCTCTACCTACCTACCTACCTACCTACCTAAAAACAGGCAGACTGAACAGATTATGGTTGTGTCTAGTAACACTTGTTACACAACCAAACGAGCTTTTTGATTGTTTGGCACGTTCTTGGAACCTGGGTTGTTTCGTTAGCCTGCGGCCTTGTGCCTGTGTGCGTGCCAGCGAGAGGGAGAGGAAGTTAGTTAATAAACTGGTAATCAATGGTGGGAGGGGCCAGGGGGCGGAGTAGGTACATCACTGGCCAATTTATTATCATGCCTGCAAATGAAACCTTGTGATTAATAAGGCTTTGATTTATTGGCGTGTTGAGCCGGGAGCATTATTCACAACATCGCATTGACAAGTCCTCGGTTCTCTCCCCCCCCCTCCCCATCCGTCGCTGCTGCCGCCACGGAAAGACAAGGCTGGTGGGGGGGATATTGAGGAGGGGGAGGAGATGCCAGGGCCAGTCTGGATGAAGCCCTAAATACCTGGTTTGTCGAAGCATTAATGGCCTTTGATGCAGGCCCCACGGCTGTGCGAGAGATTCCCTCCGGGTGGAGGTAATTGTTATTGATTATGAAAGCAGATAAATCCAGCAGGAGGCAGAAGCCGTTGCCGCCGCTGCTGCTGCCAGGGAAACCCGCTTGCTGGTAGCGTAAGTCGGCCTTATTCCCACCTGCTGGTTTGACACAGGGAGTCCTCGACTTACGATCGTCCGTTGAGTGACCGTCAGAAGTGACGGCGGCACCGAAAAAGTGATCTAAGTGACCGCTTTATACACCCTCAACCAACCATTGCAGTTTCACACGATCGAAATTCGGACGCTTGGCAGTGGACTCATAGTTGTGACCAGTGAAGGGCTGTCCAAATTTTTACTACCACACTGTGCATTTTCCTCCAGCATCTTTCGGTGCAAATGGGGTGGTCTGGGGTGGGGCTCCATTTTCGCTACCCCACTACTTTCCCCCCCCATCCGGGCAGCCGCCCGCACCTGGTTGCGACGGTCACAGCGTCCCAAGGACACGTGATCCTTCCAATAAGCAGAGTCAAATGGGGGAAACAATAATGTTATTCACTCAGCAACCGCTAATGATTCACTTAACAACTGCGGAAAGAAAGGTTGTAAAATGGGCCAAATGCTCACTTAACAACTGCCTCGCTTGGCAATGTATATTTTTGATTCAAGTGTGAGTAGGGTTTCCTGCCTAAGCAGGGGGTTGGACTAGAAGACCTCCAAGGTCCCTTCCAATTCTGTTCTTTCTTTCTTTCTTTCTTTCTTTCTTTCTTTCTTTCTTTCTTTCTCTTCCTTCCTTCCTTCCTTCCTTCATTTATTCAATTTTTCTGCCACCCTTCTCCTTAGACTCAGGGTGGCTTACAACATGTTAGCAATAGCACTTTTTTAACAGAGCCAGCCTATTGCCCCCATAATCCAGGTCCTCATTTGACCCACCTCAGAAGGATGGAAGTTGTTGTTGTTATTGTTGTTGTTTTATTCTTATTCTTATTCTTATTATTCTTATTATTATTATTATTATTATTATTATTATTATTATTATTATTATTATTATTCAGCCCAGGAGTCAGTGTATGGGGTGAATTCCCACCAAGGGAATCCTTTCCACTTCTTTGTATACTGGACGATAACAGCACTATGGAGTTTGCGCATCTCTTAAGATCCTATTTGAAAAAAAAAAAACAGCCACTCCCATCCAATCAACAACAAACCAACCACCACAAACCAAACCCAAACAGGTTTTGAAATGCATGTCCTGGGATGAAGCTGTGTTCAGAGGGGGTCCACATTTCGGACTCAGCGCGTGAAGGAGAACATGTTCCCTCAAAAAGAGGAGCACATAAAATACCTACTCAACGTCGACAGTATCGATCACAAGTAATCCTTGGTTTTAAGAGCACAATCCTGGGCAGAATTTCTGCAGCCATGCCCAGTTTTAGGACTTACTTTTGCCACAGTTGTTGAGCAAATCACGGCGGTTGTTATAATGAATCATCCGGTTATTAAACGAATCTGGCTTCCCCCCACTGACTTCACTCATCAGAAGGACGTAAGTGGCGTGACCCAGAGATTAACTGAGTTGGAAGGGACCCTGGAGGTCATCTAGTCGAAGTAGGGGACCCTACTCCATTTCTGGCAGATGGCAGTTCAACAGATTTAAACTTAATATTAACTGCTCCAAACTTGACTGTAAAAAATATGACTTCAGTAACCGAGTTGTCTAAGCGTGGAACTCATTACCGGACTCCATAGTGTCATCCCCCAACCCCCAACACTTTACCCTTAGATTATCTACAGTTGACCTCTCCAGATTCCTAAGAGGTCAGCAAGGGGCGAGTACAAGTGCACTAGAGTGCCTTCCGTCCCCTGTCCTATTGCTCTCCTATACCTCCTATACCTTTCTTCTATTCCTATATCTCTTCTTCTATTCTTTCATTGATATGTTCTATTACTATACCTTCCTTTCTATTATTTCTTAGATATACTGTATTTTACTATGAGTATCTCCTCTATAACCTTCATCATGTATTTTACTATGTGTATACAGTGTTCCCTCGATTTTCGCGGGTTCAAACTTCGCGAATAGCCTATACCATGGTTTTTCAAAAAATATTAGTTAAAAAATACTTTGTGAGTTTTTTTCTATACCACGTTTTTTTCCGCCTGATGATGTCATACGTCATCGCCAAACTAATAATTTTTGCAAATAAATAACAAAAAATAATAATTATTGTTAATGAATAATTATGTTTATAAATATCAGGATCACTAAGTGTTTTATTCAATGGTGAGTACCAGTAATAATGGTGAGTAAATGGTTGTTGAGGGAATGGGAGATGGTAATTTAGGGGTTTAAAGTGTTAAGGGAAGGCTTGTGATATTGTCCATAGCCAAAAATGGTGTATTTACTTCCGCATCTCTACTTCACGGAAATTCGACCTTTACGGGCGGTCTCGGAACGCATCCCCCATGAAAATCGAGGGAACACTGTATAGATATTGTTGTGATTCAGCCTGAGGCTCCTCAGGGACCGGCTGGATCTCTGCCGGATCCATGCCCAGAGGAGGAGGACAGTGACCAGGAGGGGGAGGACCAGGCAGACGGGGGAGAGGAACGTCAGGAAGAGGAGGAGGGAGAGCAGCCTGAGACCCCCGAGGGGGGGGCTCTCCCCAGCTAGTAGCCTGGATTCATTGGATGAAGACGCACAGGCTATAATAGACATGAGGCAGCGACGTGCAGCTCAAAGACGGGGCCAATTAGAAAGGTATTTCCATCCCTGAATTGGCAACAGCTGGGTTTGGGTGTGGTTCTCCTCCGCAGGGTTGAAAAGGCAGGCCCGCCCTTACAGTCTTGTGGAGAGTTATCAACTGGGAGTCCTGTGACCTTGCTTCGATTCTTGGCATCTCTGATCTTGGCTTGTGGCCTAGAAGTCTGGAAGCCTTGGGGGAGGCGTGGGTTTTATTATCTCCAGCGTTGTTTTTGCCAGCAAGAATCCTGTTTTATTGCCTGGCCTTCGTGAAACCTCTGTGAAGCTTCATAGTGTTCCTGTCTGTAAGAACAGTTTTTGTTACCTGTGTTTGCTTTCCAGTATATAAACTGCCTTTGCTTTTTACCAGTGTGTCTAATACTCTTTTCGGTTGGTGTTGGCGTCTGGGGGGACCCAGACAGAACATGTATTGGACAAAATAAATAAATAAAAATAAATAGATAAATCTCTTCTTGAAAGCCTCTAGGGATGACGAAGCTCCCACTGCTTCTAGGCAACTTCTCGTTCCATTCCAGATGCTGCAACTGTTGTAAATAAAAGGCCAGTTGCCAAATTTTGATCAAGGGGAAGCGGTGACAGAGTCATAAGTGGAAAGACGGGTCTCAAATGGTTATAAGTTAAGGGCTACCTATCACCACTTATGCAAGTGCGTAGTACGAACACTTATCTGCACTTATCTGTTTTTGTGGCTACGGCTCCCACCACCCGCGAAAGCTGCTAAAAACTTAAAATTTTGAGTTTTGCAACACACAATCAAAGTGCCTCTCAAATTCTCCGGCTCCTAGAAAGACGCGACAGAGGGGGAAGCCCTTAGTTATTTTGACGTTTTTGGGACAGCTAAATTATAGCTACTTCCTGGAATTCTCGGCTGAATCAAGCGCGAATGACTCAGTGTCAGTCTTGTATTTATTCTTAGAAAGAGTTTTGCCCTGCTCAAGCTCCCTTTGCAGCAAAGACAAATGAGAAGGAACTTCTTTCCTTTTTATTATTATTATTATTATTTTAAAAGACAGGTGGGGAAATCCAGGAAGTTAAAAGCGCTACGCTGAGGCCCATTGTAACAATTTGCAAATTACAGTGATCCCTCGAGTTTCGCGATCTCGATCTTCGCGAAACGCTATATTGCGATTTTTAAAAAAATATTAATTTAAAAAAAACCCACTTCCGCGTTTGGCTTCGGGAGTCAGCTGGGAAGCGGCGCGGCTGTTTTAAAAGGTCGCAGCCGGCCTGGGGGGCTTCCCAGCACCCCCCCGAACCCCCAACCTGGGTCTTCCCGGCCGCCCACGCAAAGGGGAAACCCCGGCTCCTCGCTGATGCCCGCCGCTCGCCCGCCCGCCAGCAAGAGGGGGAAGACCCAGGGAAGGTTCCTTCGGCCGCCCAGCAGCTGATCTGCTCGGTAGCGCAGCAGCAGCGAGGAGCCGAATCGGGGTTTCCCCTTTGCGTGGGCGGCGGGGAACGCAAACTCCACCATCTACGCATGCGCGGCCATAGAAAAAAAAAGGGCGCGCATGCGCAGATGGTGTTTTTACTTCCGCAACCCTACATCGCGAAAAATCGATTATCGCGAGGGGTCTTGGAACGGAACCCTCGCGATAATAGAGGGATCACTGTATTGCTTGACATCAAATTGCGTCTAAATCTTTACGTTGGTCTTTTAGCGTTGCGTGCTCACAAATGCCCCTCAGCTGAGCACTGGGCGTTAACAATGCCTTTTGGTACACTGAATTTTGTGGCTTTGCCTTCAACTTTGATAAATAAATAAAACAACGGCTGTCGATTGGCTCATAGGGGCACTGAGGGCAGATTGCAGCCTGTTTTGTGTTCCCTTGAACGAAGAACCGGAGTGTGATGGTTCTTAAAAGAAGGCTGCCAACCTCAGGCCTGGCACGGCTTAATAGAGGAGAAGGGGCTGAGATGGGTAATCACAAAGCCTCTCATTGGGCTCGGATGCACGTTGCCTTCAATTTATGGCCACAATACAGCCCCAAATTCCACTTGCAAAGCAAGGCTTTCATTAAGTGATTTTTGCCCCATTTTTGCCTGGTGCACCAGTTGCGGCCCTATCTGGACTGGGACTCACTGCTCACAGTCACTCATGCTCTCATCACCTCGGGGTTCGACCACTGTAACGCTCTCTACACGGGGCTAATTTTGAGGAGTGTTCGGAAACTTCAGATCGTGGCCGCGAGAGCAATCATGGGCTTTCCCAGATATGTCCATGTTTCGTCAACACTCTGCGGCTTACATTGGTTGCCGATTAGTTTCTGGTCACAATTCAAAGTGCTGGTTATGACCTATAAAGCCCTACATGGCATTGGACCAGAATACCTCCGGGACTGCCTTCTGCTGCACGAATCCCAGCGACCAGTTAGGTCCCACAGAGTGGGTCTTCTCCGGGTCCTGTCAACCAAACAATGTCGCTTGGCAGGACCTGGAGGAAGAGCCTTCTCTGTGGTGGCCCCGGCCCTCTGGAACCAACTCCCCCCAGAGATTAGAATTGCCCCCACCCTCCTTGCCTTTTGTAAGTTGCTTAAAACCCACCTCGGCCACCAGGCATGGGGGAACTAAGATACACTTTCCCCCTAGGCCTTTACAATTTTATGTATGGTATGTTTGTATGTATGTATGATTGGTTTTGATATAATGGGTTTTTAACTGTTTTTAGTATTGGATTTTGTTATACTGTATACTGTTTTACTGCTGTTGTTAGCCGCCCCGAGTCTGCGGAGAGGGGCAGCATACAAATCCAATAAATAATAATAATAATAATAATAATAATAATTCGTACAATCAGGCGCAGGAACCAGGAAATATTGGGGCTGGGTTGGTCATGTGATCCCCTCGGAACAAGCAAGCATTCTGGAAAGCCATGAGGGCTCCAACACTGGAGGAAATTGGACTGCCATTTGTCAGAAACAGTGTAGGGACTCCTGCTTGAGCATGGGTTGGGGTGGGACTAGATGACCCACGAGGTCCCTTCCAACTCTGTTATTCTGTATAAGTTCTGTCTGCAGGAAGCATGAACGCAAACCCCTTTCCACTAGCCACACACTCACAACCGGAATACAACCTGGAGAAAAGCTTTTAAGCACCCCCCCCCACGCACACTCCCCAAAATCAAAGTTTTCCCCTCCTCAACTTTCCCAGGTAATCCTCGACTTACGACCAGAGTTGGGACAAAAATTTCACTCGCTAAACGAGACGGTGGTTAAAGTTAGTTTTGCTTACTTTCCCCTCTTTCTTGCTGCGGCTGTTAAGCGAATGTTAAGATAGAAGCCCAGAAGGGACTCTGGCTTCTCCATTGCTGGTCAGAAGGTGGCCAAAAGATGTGGGGGAAGGGGTGGTCAGATGACCTCCAGTGCATAAATGATGAGCCAGTGGCCAAACTGTCCGAATTTTGACCAAGTGGTGACTGTGAGGAGGCTTCAAACGCTCAGTGGTTCATCAATCCCCTCTTTGGCCAGGGCCACTTTGAACGGTCACTAGAGGAACGGTTGCAAGTCGAGGAATTACCTATGTTGTTCTTTCCCCCCACCCTGCCCAAGCATCATTTCTCTTTTCCCGTGCCCCCCCCCTTTTTAAATTAGGAAAAGGTAGATTGACACTCACACCAGCTGGAGCGAAAAGCAGCCCCTTAGTTTGGGCCGATGGGCCCAGCCATCTTTACAGTACCTGTCTCTTGGGTGCAGAAAAATAAAGAGGCCGACAGGTGGAGGTGAGGCTCCCTCCTCTTCCTCCAATCCGGCTGCTTCTTTCACGGCTCTCTCGGTCTCCTCGTGTTCCTTTGGACCATCCAGAACAGCTCAAGCCTCAAACAACCCGCTTTCCACAATCTCCTAGACAGGGATATAGCCGCTGTCTTCTTCCCTTTTCCTCGGGATCTGGCTTTTAGATCTCTCGATCCGAGCCGCAAGACCGTTGGGCTCCCATCTCAGCTAAACGTTTGTCGGTCACCATCCTGTGCAGTCGAGCAGCCGCAGCAAAAGCCCAGATCCCAACAGATCCCGGTTTGATCTGCGCCGGGCCCTTGGATTCTCCTCCGCTTGCCCCCAAAAAAGACTCCAGCACTTTCATCCGGCAGCGGTTTAGCAACAGTTGGTCACTTCTGAACGAGCGTTGAAAAGAGGGCCTTCTTTTGCCTCCGGCTTCATCCGAGAGATTTGGCAAAGCCCGGAAAACGGCCCTTGGAGAGGCGCCCCCCCTTCCCCAGAGCGGGCTTGTCAAGGCTGGGTGGGCCTGTTGTTCAGGGGCGATGAAAAGGAAGTCTTTCCTCCTTGTTTTAAATTCTCCCCAGCCCAATCCACCAAACCATCAAAGGATTCCCTCCGGGAGACGGCTGTAGGGTAAATCCTTTCTCCCCCCGGCAAGCACAGCTGCTGCTTCTTCGGAAAAACCTGCAAAAGCCATTTGGACAAAGTGGTTAGAGGCAAAAGGGAAGAGGGGTAAAAGGTTGAAGAGACGTCGCGGCGGGTGGGAGGTGTGGAAAGGAAGGGGTAGGGGGTTTAATGCAGGCAGAAGTGCCGAGCCTGACAGATCAAAGGTAGCCACTGAGTGACATGGGCCGGGCTACCAAGAAACATCACCATTGGCACCAATGTTGCAGTGGCCTTGCTTCACAGTCGCTGGGAGGGAAGGATTAGAAACATAGAAACATAGAAGATTGGCTGTAGAAAAAAGACCTCCTGGTCCCTCTAGTCTGCCCTTATGCTATTTCCTGTATTTTATCTTAGGATGGATCTGTGTTTAGATTCAGTGACTGTGGATTGACCAACCCCGTCTGCTGGAAGTTCGTTCCAAGCATCTACTCCTCTTTCAGTCAAATACTATTTTCTCACGTTGCTTCTGAACTTTCCCCCAACTAACTTCAGTCTAAGGAGAGGGGTGGCATAAAAAATCAGATAGATAGACAGACAGACAAACAAACAAACATAGAAACATAGAGGATTGACGGCAGAAAAAGTCCTCATGGTCCATCTAGTCTGCCCTAACTCAGTAGTGTCAACCCCTAACCCCCAACATTTCTCCCTTAGACTATCCACGATTGACCTCTCCAGGTTGCTAAGAGGTCAGTAAGGGGCGTACATAAGTGCACCAGTGTGCCTTTCGTCCCCTGTCCAATTGTTTCCCCTTATCCCATACATCATATATCTTTTCTCCCTTCATATATCGTCTCCTCTATTTTCATATTTTTTCTTTATATGTAATACTTCATGTCTAGTCTCCTCAATATGTATTGTGTATTGGACTAACTAACTAACTAACTAACTAACTAACTAACTAACTAACTAACTAACTAACTACATACATACATACATACATACATACATACATACATACATACATACATACATACCTAAAAAACATTCCAGAGGCGACTGATTAAGAAACATAAAAACATAGAAGATTGACAGCAGAAAAAGATCTCCTGGTCCATCTAGTTCTAGTCTGCCCTTATTCTATTTCCTGTATTTTATCTTAGGATGGATCTATGTTTATCCCAGGCATGTTTAGATTCAGTTCCTGTGGATTTACCAACCATGTCTTCTGGGAGTTTGTTCCAAGCATCTACTCCTCTTTCAGTCAAATAATATTTTCTCACATTGCTTCTGATCTTTCCCCCAACTCACCTCAGATTGTGCCCCTTTGTCCTTGGGTTCATTTTCCTATTATGACAACGGACAACACTCTGCAATTTCAGGCCAATTTGGACACACACACACACCCAAAGTCCTTGTTGTGCTCTATCAGAGAGCAACAGGGGCTGAGTTTGAATCTTTCCACCCACCAAGGTACCCACTCGATGAGTTTAACAACGGTGACAAAAAGAGTCATAAAATAAAATATAGAAATATAGAAACATAGAAGACTGACGGCAGAAAAAGACCTCATGGTCCATCTAGTCTGCCCTTATACTATTTTCTGTATTTTATCTTAGGATGGATATATGTTTATCCCAGGCATGTTTAAATTCAGTTACTGTGGATTTACCAACTACGTCTGCTGGAAGTTTGTTCCAAGGATCTACTACTCTTTCAGTAAAATAATATTTTCTCACGTTGCTTTTGATCTTTCCCCCAACTAACTTCAGATTGTGTCCCCTTGTTCTTGTGTTCACTTTCCTATTAAAAACACTTCCCTCTTGAACCTTATTTAACCCTTTGACATATTTAAATGTTTTGATCGTGTCCCCCCTTTTCCTTCTGTCCTCCAGACTATACAGATTGAGTCCATGAAGTCTTTCCTGGTACGTTTTATGCTTAAGACCTTCCACCATTCTTGTAGCCCGTCTTTGGACCCGTTCAATTTTGTCAATATCTTTTTGTAGGTGAGGTCTCCAGAACTGAACACAGTACTCCAAATGGGGCCTCACCAGCGCTCTATATAAGGGGATCACAATCTCCCTCTTCCTGCTTGTTATACCTCTAGCTATGCAGCCAAGCATCCTACTTGCTTTTCCTACTGCCTGACTGCACTGTTCATCCATTTTGAGACTGTCAGAAATCACTACCCCTAAATCCTTCTCTTCTGAAGTTTTTGCTAACACAGAACTGCCAATGCAATACTCAGATTGACTCTCTTTATACTGCTGCTAAAATTCTCCCCCTCCCCATGGCCGTAAGGTGGCTTTCTCTGATAAGGGCTGTATGGTGCTCAATTGGGGGTGGGGGTATTTCTCTTTTTATTTATTTATTCTATTGTATTTGTCAAATAAATATAGAGTTATAGTTTGTATTAACATAACAAAGCATAAAGAAGTGATAAAAAGGACAACAGGACAGTAGGACAGGGACGGTAGGCACAATGGTGCGCTTATGCACGCCCCTTACAGACCTCATAGAAAAGGGGAGAGGTCAACAGTAGATAATTTAAGGTTGAAGATCTTGGGGTTCGGGGAAGAAACAACAGAGTCAGGTAGCGAGTTCCAGGCATTGATCTCTCTGTTGCTCAAGTCATATTTTCTGCAGCCAAGCTTGGAGCGATTTACATTTAGTTTGTATCTCTTACGTGCTCTTGTGTTGTTGTTGAAGATGAAGTAGTCACTAACAGGAAGGACATTATGGTGTATGATCTTATGAACAACAGTTAAATCATTCCGGAGGCGACGTAGTTGTAAATTGTCTAGCCGTAGTATTTGCAGTCTGGAGGAGTAAGGCGGTTTGTTCCGAGAGGAGGAGTGAAGGACTCTTCCTGTGAAGAATTTCGGGACTCGCTCAATTGTGTCAAGGTCTGTTATGCAATGTGGGTTCCATGCAGGCGAGCTGTATTCGAGTATTGGTCTGACAAAGGTTGTGTATGCTCTGGTTAGCAGTTCAAAGTTTCTCCAGCAAAAGACCCTCTTTGGGGGGGGGGCCTCGATCCTGACCTCCCTTATTCCAGTTTTCAAAAACAGGCGACTTCTCCCCAGAACAACCGAAAAAACCCCTTCTCTCTTTTTCTTGGGCGTGAAAAATACCTTGATGCCGAACTCTGTGTGAAGCTTGATGGGTTTTAGTTGGAATTCTCTGTGTGTGTTTAGCATGCTTGGCTGCATAGCTAGAG
Organism: Erythrolamprus reginae; assembly: GCF_031021105.1. Lineage (NCBI taxonomy): Eukaryota > Metazoa > Chordata > Lepidosauria > Squamata > Dipsadidae > Erythrolamprus > Erythrolamprus reginae. The sequence goes on along the minus strand of NC_091962.1, from coordinate 9,123,863 downwards.
GTATAACAAGCAGGAAGAGGGAGATTGTGATCCCCTTATATAGAGCGCTGGTGAGACCCCATTTGGAATAATACTGTGTTCAGTTCTGGAGACCTCACCTACAAAAAGATGTTGACAAAATTGAACGGGTCCAAAGACGGGCTACAAGAACGGTGGAAGGTCTTAAGCATAAAACGTATCAGGAAAGACTTCATGGACTCAATCTGGAGGACAGAAGGAAAAGGGGGGACATGATCGAAACATTTAAATATGTTAAAGGGTTAAATAAGGTCCAGGAGGGAAGTGTTTTTAATAGGAAAGTGAACACAAGAACAAGGGGACACAATCTGAAGTTAGTTGGGGGAAAGATCAAAAGCAACGTGAAAAAATATTATTTCACTGAAAGAGTAGTAGATCCTTGGAACAAACTTTCAGCAGACGTGGTTGGTAAATCCACAGTAACTGAATTTAAACAACCCTGGGATAAACATAGATCCATCCTAAGATAAAATACAGGAAATAGTATAAGGGTAGATTAGATGGACCATGAGGTCTTTTTCTGCCGCCAGCCTTCTATGTTTCTATGTTTCTATGTGTGTGTAGTGTGTGTGTGTCAGGGGGAGGGACCGCAACTGTGACACAGAGCAATGTGTGAGCCGAGCTTGTGCAAACCACTGCAGATTTGCCTGTCTGGTGTTGAGTGGCTGGTACCATTTGGGCTACACTGGGGGTCTACAGGTGGCGGGTGAGCTGGTGAATAATAGATGACAAGAAGCGAAGAGAACGCAAGAGCAGCAGTTTTAGCAGCAACCTCTTGTCCTTGGTTAATAGCTAAGTTCGTTCCCGGAGCTTCACTTAGAAGCCAGCAGGAGTGGGAGGCAAAAAAAATATATATGGAGAATTTAATTCCGACATTCCTCTCATCATTAGTTTCTGTAGGAGAAAAGGAGGCCAAGCTGGGGAGAACATAAGAGCCCAGGCCGAATCAGGCCAAAGCCCATTGAGTCCAGCATTCTGTGTCCCACAGTGGCCCACCAATTGTCCATGGGGATCATGAGCAGAAAGAGAAGGCAAGACCCTCCCTTTCCCTTGACCCCCAACAAATGGTACTCAAGGAATCCTGCCTGCCTCAACCAACATAGAGGCGGCACATGGACATCCGTTTCAATAACCACCTATGATACACTTGGCATCCATGAATCTGTCTAATCCTGCCTTTAAGGCTATCAAGGATGACAGCTGTCACTACCTCTTCTGGAAGTGAATTCCATAAACCAAAGGCCCTCTGGGTGAAGAAATATTTCCCTTTATTTGTCCTCGCTTTCTTACCTGTGAGCTTTAGAGAAGATCCCCTCATCCTAGTATTATGTATTTTTCTCTATCCACCTTTTCTATCCCATGCACGATTTTATACACTTCGATCAAGTCGCCCCTTCAACGCCGTCTCTCAAGGCTGAAGAGACCGAGGCGTTGCAACCTGGTTTCCTAAGGGAGGGGCTCCATTTCCTTGATCATTCTTGTTGCCCTTTTTTGCACCTTTCCCAGTTCCATTCTATCCTTCTTGAGGTGCGGTGACCAGAACTGTACACAGGACTCCCAAGTATGGTCTCACCATCGATTTGTACAGAGGCAATACAACACTTACTGACATAACTTTCAATTCCCTTCCTAATCATGCCAAGCATGGAATTTGCTTTTTTCTTACTGCTGCTGCGCACTGGGTTGACATCTTCATTGAGCTGTCCACCAAAACCCCAAGATCCCTTTCTTGGGTTGTCTCAGAAAGCTCGGTCCCCATCAGTTGGTAGGTATAATTGGGGTTAAGTACGTCATCAGCTTAGAATCCTTACGCTGCCACAAACAGCCCAAGCCCAACCCCTCCGTTGACCCTGATGTGGACTAGAAGGTCCTTTCCTATTCTTATTATTCTCTACAGCAGTGTTTCCCAACCTTGACAACTTGAAGATATCTGGACTTCAACTCTGGGAGATGTGGACTTCAATTCTGGGAATTGAAGTCCAAATATCTTCAAGTTGCCAAGTTTGGGAAACATTGCTCTACAGGTAGTCTTTTACTTACAACCGTCATAAACACAAACATAAATTTTGATTGCGTGACCGTGGGCAAGCTTATGACGGTCGTACATTTAAGGATGGGGGGGTAGGTCAGTCATTTTGAGTGGTCTCGAAACGAAGGGTTGCAAGTCAGGAACTGCCTCTATTCTCCTTCTGGGCAGGATCCTCCCTCCCTCTGCGTTGTAATGGCGCTCACAATTCGTTGTGTCATCAAATGGCGCTCACAATTCGTTGTGTCATCAAAGAAAAGGGGAGAGGTTGTCAAATTGAGATGAGAAGATGACCATATTCCCATTAAAAAAAACAAAACAAATATCTGGAAGCATTTGTGTGTGTCTCTCTCTCTCTGGTTTCTTGGCTGATGCACAATCTTTGTTCGCTCGGCTGTGAAAGGAAGTCACCGCATGGAAGCAACTTCTTTTCACAGCCTGAAGCAGAATGCGGGCCAAGTGTGTGTGTGTATGTGTGCGCGAGCGTCCGTGGGGCACATGTACACATATTTGTGGCCTGCGTGCGGCCAAGATCTCCGCGCCTGCCACCGAAACAATTGAAAGCAGGCCTTCCGTTTAATTATGAACGGTCTACAAGAACTTCCCTGTTGTTGGCAAATTAGCTGTTTGGGTCCTGCCCCCCCTCCCCTTTCTTTCCCCCCCCCTTTCTTTCAATGAGGGGCTTTTGAGAAATAAGGCCAGGCAAGGGAGGGAGGCCTTGTGCTTTTTCTCCCTGCCTGGAAAGACAGCGAGACACACATCAGAGGTGCTGATAAGGAATTGTTAATACGATCGCCATTCTGCCTCTTGGGGAACACGGAAAGATTGCAGCAGGAGTTGAGCAGAGCGGAAAATGAGAGGGCCTCGGTGGGTTTATCTTGCGGGAGCTAAGCCCTGCAGACCACCTCGGTTTCCAACATGGGGAGAAAAATGAAAAAACCCGAAGAACATAAGAACCTAAGACACGGACAGAATCCAGTTTCCACAAAAACTGTTCGAAGGGAGCGTCACAAATCTGGATTCCGTGGAAGAGCTGCAAGGTGTTTCCATTTTTTTGTCCACCCCCTGTATTCCCAGGAAGGACTCATAAGGACATAAGAGCATAAGAACCTAAGAAGAGCCCTGCTGAATCAGGCCAAAGCCCATCGAGTCCAGCATTCTGTGTCGCACAGTGGCCCACCAATTGTCCAGGGGGATCTTGAGCAGAAAGAGAGGGCAAAACCCTCCCTTTCCCTTGACCCCCAACAAGTGGTACTCAAGGGAACCCTGCCTGCCTCAACCAACACAAAGGCGGCACATGGACATCCGTTTCAATAACCACCTATGATACACTTGGCATCCATGAATCTGTCTCATCCTGCCTTGAAGCTATCCAGGCTGACAGCTGTCACGACCTCTTCTGGAAGGGAATTCCATCAACCAAGGACCCTCTGGGGGAAGAAATATTTCCCTTGATTTGTCCTCGCTTTCTTACCTATGAGCTTTAGGGAGGGCCCCCTTGTCCTAGTATTGTGGGATAGAGAAAATAATTTTTCTCCCTGCCTGGAAAGAGAGCGAGACACACATCAGAGGTGCTGAAAATAATTTTTCTCTATCCACCATTTTTATCCCATGCGTGATTTTATACACTTCGATCAAGTCACCCCTTAAATGCTGTCTTTCAAGGCTGAAGAGACCCAGGTGTTGCAACCTGGTTTCATTTCTAGATGGGTTGGGATACATCGGAAAAAGGTCAAGCTGAGCAGCAAAAAATGGCCAATACGACCGCCTAAGCTGGCGGTGGGGAATCCCGGCCTTTGTCACTTGGAGACTTCAATTCCCAGAATTCCTGAGCCAGCCAACATAATGAATTCTGGGAGTTGAAGTGCGCAAGTTGTAAAAAAAGCCATTGTTTCCCCACTCCCGGCCTAAGTTATATATTTTTGGTCTCCACGCTGTAAAAAGGATTTGGAGACTCTAGAATGAGTGCAGAGAAGAGCAACCCAAGATGATTAGGGGATTGGAGGCCAAAACATATGAAGGACAGTTGCAGGAACTGGGCATGGCTTGTTGAATGAAAAGAAGGACCAGGGGGAGACAGGATAGCGGTCTTCCAATATCTCAGGGGTTGCCCCAAAGAAGAGGGAGTCAAGCTCTTCTCCAAAGCACCTGAGGGTAAAACAAGAAGCAATGGGTGGAAACTAAACAAGGAGAGAAGCAACCTAGAACTAAGGAGAAATTTCCTGACAGTTAGAACAATTAACCAGTGTCTCCAGAAGTTATAAATGCTCCAACACCAAAGTTTTTAAAAAGAGATTGGACAATACATTTATCTGAAACAGTATTTCCTGCCTAAGGAGGGGGTTGGACTAGAAGACCTCCAAGGTCCCTTCCAACCCTGATTCTATTCTGTTCTGTTCTTTCCCTAACCCTATCCCATTATTTTTGATTAGATTAGATTAGATTTATTGGATTTATATGCCGCCCCTCTCCGCAAACTCGGGGCGGCTCACAACAATAATTAAAAACAGTACATAATAACAAATCCAATGCCCACCAATCTAATTACAATTTAAAATTAGTAATGTCATAAAACAATCCCAATATATATTTAAAAAAACAGGCACACAGTCAATCAATCAACAAAACAACATGGGCAAGGGGGAGGTGTTTTAGTTCCCCCATGCCTGACGGCAGAGGTGGGTCTTAAGGAGTTTACGAAAGGCAGGGAGGGTGGGGGCAATCCTAATCTCAGGGGGGAGCTGGTTCCAGAGGGTCAGGGCCGCCACAGAGAAGGCTCTTCCCCTGGGTCCCGCCAGACGACATTGTTTAGTCGACGGGACCCGAAGAAGGCCGACTCTGTGGGACCTAACCGGTCGCTGGGATTCGTGCGGCAGGAGGCGGTCCCGAAGATATTCTGGTCCGGTGCCATGAAGGGCTTTATAGGTCATAACCAACACTTTTTGCTATTTGGACTAGTGACTGATGGGTCTGTTTTCACCCCAGCTGCTGTTTCTATGTGAGCTTTGGGTCTTGTCTGCATTTCCCCCCTTTTTTTCTATATTTTTATTGCTTCGACATTTTCTTTGAACAGCCGCCCAGGGTCACGAATTTGAGCCGGGCAGTCACATACATCTAATTAAGGAATTAATTTTGCTGTCGCCTTGGTAGAATCCCTGTTTCCAAATCAGAACGACAGATAATTGCTGTTCTGTGTTAGATCTCACAGGTAAAGACTCTGACCTAAATCATGGGTTTCAGATGGCAAGTTTCAAATGATCATCTATTTTTTAAAAAATGGTTTTTTTTTCCTAATTGGAAGAAGGTTCGGCCCCATTTGATCATCAACCATCAGCAGATTGTAATAAATGGACTCTCAGCCCAACACATGGAAAAAAAAAAAATATCCAAAGCCTCCTGAGAAAACTCTACCTTGATGAACACCCTAATAAAGGGGAGATGGAGAATTCCTGGTCTCGGGCCCCAAATTCTTGTCCCGTTTGTAAATCTTCCTTCCTCAATTGCGTTGCTTCACTGTCTCTCAGGATGCTCCCGTTCGGCTTTCTGCATTGAGGCCGGGCTGGACTAGGTGGCCTCTAGGGGACTCTCCCTGCTGAAGCATTTGGTGAAACACCAGAGGACTTTTGCATTGCGTATCCTGGCTAAAACTATAAAGCCCTTCATGGCACCGGACCAGATTATCTCAGGGACCACCTTCTGCTGCATGAATCCCAGCGACCAGTTAGGTCCCACAGAATAGGCCTTCTCCGGGTCCCGTCAACTAAACAATGTCGCTTGGCGGGACCCAGGGGAAAAGCCTTCTCTGTGGAGGCCCCGGCCCTCTGGAACCAACTGCCCCCAGAGATGAGAATTGCCCCCACCCTCCTTGCCTTTCGTAAGCTGCTTAAAACCCACCTCTGCCGCTAGGCATGGGGGAATTGAGATACTCTTTCCCCCTAGGCCTTTACAATTTTATGCATGGTATGTATGTATGTATGTTTGGTTTTACAATAGGGGGTTTTAACTGTTTTAATATTGGATTATTATTATATGCTGTTTTATTGCTGTTGTTAGCCACCCCGAGTCTGCGGAGAGGGGCGGCATACAAATTCAATAAATCCAATAAATCAATAAATCCAATAAATCCAATAAATCCAATAAATCCAATAAATCCAATAAATCCAATAAATCCAATAAATAAACAAATAAATAAAAACACTGCAGGTCAGCGGTTCAAATCTCACCACTGGCTCAAGGTTGACTCAGCCTCCCATCCTTCCGAGCTGGGTAAAATGAGGACCCAGGTTGTGGGGGCAATATGGTGGCGCTGTTAAAAAAGTGCTATTGCTAACATGTTGTAAGCCGCCCTGAGTCTAAGGAGAAGGGCGGCGTTAAAAAAATGGGATAAATTGAATAAATAAATAAAACGATGCTCCTGAGATTGGACTCTCCTCTGGAATTCCAGCATGAAATGACCTACTCAAGCAAACGCAAAAGCTGCAAATGAATTATCCTGCAGATTTTGCCTTTCCTTGGAGCTTTTGCGAGATGACTTGAAACCAGCCAACCCGATGAAAATAAATGGGACCTTCCACGCGAGCCTCCATAGATAAATCGACGTCGAAACGCGCCCGGCCGCCGCAGAAACGTCTCTTCTCCGAAAAGAAGCCTGTGCAAACATCTCTCCCCCCCCTCCAATCTCTGGATAGACGCTTCTAAATGTTAGTGTTTATAAGGCAGCAGTGCTTAATTGCATCGGAGAGAGAACGCATTCCCCAATATGGATTTAAACGCATATTAATATACATGGATTTTTCATGCAATGGAAATAACCCAGCAACACATAAATAATGAAGGCGGCAGAGGGAAGAGGCATCTGTAACTTCAGCAAGTGGGAGATGGCAGCGCGGCAGGCTCAGCCAATCTGTAGGCGGGCAGAGATTGTGTCAATCAAGGGTCCCCAACCTTTCGGACCTCAGGGACGACTAAATTCCTAATTTTAAATCCCGCGGATCTGCCGAATGACGGGTTGGATGCGCATGCTAGGTGGTCATGTGACCGAGTGGGCGTGACCAAGGTGATGTCACTCACTGGCCTCTGTTCGCCCCTCCCCTCCCAGCCCCTCCTTGCCTGCCCGCCTGGGCTCCTTAAGGTCCCAACAGGAAACCGTTGTTGGCGCTAAGCAGCCACCCGGAGAAAGAGTTGGCAAAAGAGCTCTGTTCATATGGGATCTGACCAAGAAGGAGGCTCAGCAGAAGCACCTCCTCACTGAGGACCAGGAGCATAGGCTTTCCAAGCAGAGGGAAAGCCTGCGAGAGTGCAAGGCTAGGTACTGGCACCTGTAGGCCACCAACATAAGTCCTCGGAGAAGGGTGGCATACAAATCAAATAGATAGATGGATGGATGGATGGAAGGAAGGAAGGAAGGAAGGAAAGAAAGAAAGAAAGAAAGAGTCAGTTGCCTTAAGCATCTGAATTTCGATCCTGCAATGAAAAAAATGACCATAATTGACTTTTTCAGTACCATCATAACTTTGGACCCTGAGCAAACTATTGTAAGTCGAGGGCATCCTTTATTTCCAAGCCTGCTGAGAACAGGTCTGTCTTGTTAGGCTGTCAGCCTGGTGCGAATCAGTAGGGCCGAGGGTCAGACCCATATTGACTCTGCCCCATGGCTGGGAAGGGCCCGATCCATCATTCCCTTTGGCTGCTGTCCTCTTTGTGGCCCTAGGCCCAATTCAGGACCTTGGACAGCTCCGAAAAAGGCCAATGGACACTCTTCTCTGTCCCAAGGAAAAGCACAACACATGTTCAACACTGTGGCAGTTCAAACACGGATGATCCCCCACACCGCCTTCTATGCCCACTGTTTGCGCTCTAGGACAATGTTTGTCGAGCACAGCAAGCTCCCAGAATCCCCAAACCAGCATTGCTGTAGGGCAGATTTTGTTGACATCAACTCCCAGAATCCCCCAGCCTGAGGGTTAAAATCCACGCCTCTTTTAAAGCTGCGCAGGTTGGCAAACACTGCCCTCGGGCCGCCTAACAATTGGCCTGCACTTTGCAATCCAGGGAGTTTTGGGCTTGCAGCTATATTTCCTCGGCAACCATTCAAAGTGGTTGAAATAAGTGACTTACTGTACAGCCAGTCCTCACGCTTACGTCAGTGGTAGCGTTCCGCCCCCCCGGGTCATGTGATCAAAAATTCAGATGCTTGGCAACCAAGCTTGGAGTTACAAGAGCTTCACAAGACAAGTCCAGGGAAGAAAAGTTGGATTCACTCAACAACCCTTTGATTCGCTTAACAACTGTGGCAAAAAAACCAATTCAATTCCTTGCTGACCAACGGAAATTCTGTTCAATCCTCGGATGTAAAGCGGCTTTCAAGCTGTTAGTGGTAGTCTCTCCCACTTCCTCATTTTTTTAAAAAATTTTATTAATAGAGTTGAAAGGGACCGTTAGGTCATCGAGTCCAACCCCTTGCCTGAGCAGGAAACCCTACAGCACCCCAGCCAAATGGAAGTCCAATCTCCTCTTGAAGGTGTCCAGAGTTGGGGAGTTCACCACCTCTCCTGGCAGGCAGTTCCATTGGTTGATCGCTCTGACCGTCAGGAAGTTCTTCCTTATTTCCAGGTTGAATCTCTCCTTGGTCAGCTTCCAACCATTGTTCCTCGTCCGGCCCTCTGGTGCCCTGGGGAATAAAGAGACCCCCTCCTCACCGTGGCAACCCCTCAAGTATCTGTAAACTGCTATCATGTCCCCTCTAGACCTTCTTTTTTCTAGGCTGTCCATGCCCATTTCTCCCAATCTCTCTTCGTAAGTCTTGGTTTCGAGTCCCCTAATAATTTTGGTTGCTCTTTTTTGCACCTTCTCCAGAGTTTCGATGTCTTTTTTGTAGTGAGGTGACCAAAATTGGATGCAGTACTCCAGGTGGGGTCTGAACAGGGCATAGTAGAGTGGTATTAGTACTTCCCTGGTCTTGGAGCGTATTCCTCTATTGATGCAGCTTAGGATTGAGTTGGCTTTTTTGGCTGCTGCTGCACATTGCTGACTCATGTTTAGTTGATTGTCCACCAAGACTCCAAGATCTCTTTCGCAGTCACTACTGCTGAGTGGGGTATCTCCCAGGCTGTATGTATGTCTAGGGTTCTTTTTTCTAGGGTTCTTTTTTCTCCTGCTGCCTCAGACAAAAAGGCTATTTATGTCTATAGCTCTTGGCCAGCTGCCTGTTGGTCTCTCAGTTGACACAGTCTGGGCTGGTCAGTTTGGAGCAGACTTGTTCTAACTGGTTTTTGCCTTTGGTGTCCCATATTCTAGCAAAGCCTTTCAAAACAGGATTGGCCTCCTCTGGGTCCCATCGACAAAGCAATGCAGGTTGGCGGGACCACGGGGGAGGGCCTTCTCTGTGGCCGCCCCGGCTCTATGGAACCAACTCCCCCGCCCCACGATGTCTGTACTGTTCCCACCCTGCTGGCCTTCCATAAGGCCACGAAGACCTGGCTTTGCCGGCAGGCTTGGGGGGCTATGAACTAACAACTGACAGGGCCACACTGTATGAATGGTATATATGTATGGGATCAGGTTTTATATTAACTGGGATATTTTAAATACGGGGTTTTACATAGTTTAGATTATATTCTACTTCTTTTTATTGCCCTGTACCTATTTGTATTTTTATTTATATTATTATTGTAAGCCACCCTGAATCCTTCGAGATTGGGCGGTATAGAGGATAGATAGATAGATAGATAGATAGATAGATAGATAGATAGATAGATAGATAGATAGATGGTAGATAGATAGATTGATAGATAGATAGATAGATAGTAGGTAGGTAGATAGATAGATAGATAGATAGATAGATAGATAGATGATAGATAGATAGATAGATAGATAGATAGATAGTAGGTAGATAGATAGATAGATAGTTAGATAGTAGGTAGATAGATAGATAGATAGATAGATTGATGATAGATAGATAGATAGATAGATAGTAGGTAGATAGATAGATAGATAGATAGATAGATAGATGGTAGATAGATAGATAGATAGATAGATAGATAGATAGATAGATAGATAGTAGGTAGATAGATAGATAGATAGATAGTAGGTAGATAGATAGATAGATAGATAGATAGATAGATAGATAGATAGATGGTAGGTAGGTAGATAGATAGATAGATAGATAGATAGATAGATAGATAGATAGATAGATAGATAGATAGGAAGGCAGGCAGGCAGACACCATATTTGCAAGGTGCCTGGTTAATTTCCCATGCAGGATACTCCCCCCTCCACCACCAATGTTAGCTTGCTACGTTGGCCATCCATGCTCCCAAATGTAGAGATTCTCAGTCAACCAGGTCAAGGTTGCCCCAAAGGTGCTGCATCCAAAGGCAACTGGACATTCTTGGTTTTTTCCCTTGAAGACGTTTCGCTTCCCATTCAAGAAGCTTCCTCAGTTCTGATGGAAGGGTGAAAGATGGGTTTATATTCCTGTCAATCATCTGGGTGTTAGCACTCTCTCTGAGAGTCACTGAGGCTACTTGGGAGGTTTACAACACAACCAGCTGTTCCAAGAAGCTTCCACACCCATTTGCCCTGATCAGGTGACCCCCGAGGGCACAGATAGACCTCCAAGAGGCCGCAGTGACTCCCAGGAAGAGGACTCACGGGCAGGTGACTGCAAGGAATATAAATCCCACCAACCTCCACCATTCAGTCAGAACCGAAAAAGCTTCTCTGATGAGGAGCGAAATGCCTTCAAGGAAAAACAAGTCGAATTTTGAAAAAGCATCTTTTCGTCCTGCTTCCAAATCCGTCCACATTGTGCCACAGCAGGGTTAGACCCAAGTGGCTTGGACAGAAAGCGGACAAGGTTTTCAGCCTCTTGACTAAACTTGTCCCCTCGCCCCTCCAGAGAGAGCCGAGCAGGTAATAAATCCACTTTGTGCCATTGTAGTGAAGGGCTCGAGATAATTGCATTGGTGCAATAAAGCAAGCTGCTGCATATTTCGGTGGCCTCACTTTTACACTTCTTCCCCTCCCCCTAAGATCCCTTAGGATCCACCATTCACTTGGGGCTACCAAGAGCCATGGTGGATCAGTGATAAGAATGCACTATCCTTCCTTCCTTCCTTCCTTCCTTCCTTCCTTCCACTCCTTCCTTTCAAACTCTGCTTCCTTCCTTCCCTCCTTCCCTCCCTCCTTCCTTCCTTTGCCATTCTCCTTCCTTCCTTCCCTCCCTCATTCCTTCCTTCCTTTCCCATCCTTCCTTCCGTCCTTCCTTCTTTCCTTCCCTCCCTCCTTCCTTCCTCTTCCCTCCTTCCTTCTTTCCCCCCTCTCCTTCCTTCCTTCCCTCCCTCCATCACTCTTTCCTTCCTTCCTTCTTTCCTTTCTTCCTTCCCTCCCTCCTTCCTTCCCTCTTATCTTCCTTCTCACCTTCCTTCCTTTCTCCTTTCCTCTCCCCCCCTTCCTTCCTTCCCCCTTCTCCCTTTCTTCCTTGTGCTTAGAATGCAGTATGGCAGGCTAACTCACTGCCCACTGCCAGCGGTTTGATCCTTTCCAGCTCAAGGTCGACTCAGACTTCCATCCTTCCATGAGGACCCAGATTGTTGGAAACAATATACTGACTCTGTCAATCTCCCCGAGAGGGCTGTAAAGCACTGTGAAGCAGTATATAAGTCTTAAGTGCTATTGCCATTTCATGTTGTCTGTTTTAGACAAACGAGAATCTCAAAAACCTGAGATTCCCCAAATCTTGAGATTCCCCTCCTCCACTCCACTGCTTTTCTTACATGCCCAGAGGAACGATGCAAAGGCAGCTGAAAACTGCCCTCCCCGTGTTCCCGGCTGCTGTCGTTAACGTCTTTCATGGTTCCCCAAACACGCCATTTTCTCCCAAGCCAAATAGTTGCAATTGAGTCGTTTTGAGCAACCCTTCCCAATTTGGTCTCTTAAGCTTTATTAGCTTAACCAACTTGGTCCTGTCCTCTGTTCATCCCACCTTCTTCCACCTGTCAAACATCAGACAGCCATTGTCCGGGATAATATGAGGATTCGTAGGTTTGTTTGTTTATTTATTATTTGGATTTCTAGGCAGGGCAGCTTACAAAACAGGAGTAAACACAAAGGTACATGTGAGAAACCCAAAATATTAAAACAAACCTAGATCTAATCTAAAACCCCAATTATTAAAAAAAAACCATAATCCACATTCATTCCATTTCAGTCACATATATGGCCGGAGCAGGATGTCAATGCTCAACGGTCCCAGGCCTGCCAACAAAGGTGACTTTTTAAAACCTTACGAAAGGCCAGGAGGGTGAGAAGAGTTGATTCCAGAGGGCCAGGGCTGCCACAAAGAAATCTCTATCCCTAGGTCCCACCAGGCAACACGGCTTAGCTGATGGGGCCTGGAGAAGGCCGACTCTGTGGGACCTGACCCGTCGCTGGGATTCATGGGGTAGGAATCGGTCCCATAAGTATAAAGTTGATAAAACTGAACGGGTCCAAAGACAGGCTACAAAAATGGTGGAAGGTCTTCAGCATAAAACTTTATCAGGAAAGACTTCATGGACTCCATCTGTATAGTTTGGAGGACAGAAGGAAAAGGGGGGACATGATCGAAACATTTAAATATGTGAAAGGGTTAAATAGGGTTCAGGAGGGAAGTGTTTTTTAATAGGAAAGCGAACCCAAGAACAAGGGGACACAATCTGAGGTTAGTTGGTGGGAAAGATCAGAAGCAACGTGAGAAAATATTATTTAATTGAAAGAGTAGATGCTTGGAACAAACTTCCAGCAGACGTGGTTGGTAAATCCACAGTCACTGAAGTGAAACCTGCCTGGGATAAACATAGATCCATCCTAAGATTAAATACAGGAAATAGTATATAAGGGCAGACTAGATGGACCGTGAGGTCTTTTTCTGCCCTCAATCTTCTATGTTTCTAAGTAACCTGTAGGGCTTTAGGTTGGGCTTAAAATGGTGGCTAGTCAGATTTTGTGGCTTTGCGGCCTGTCTGGCGGTGGGGACAAGAGAGGAAGTGGGTGGCGTGAGTGGCTGGCCGGGTCCACTTCATAGCCATGCGATTCGCTTAAGAAGCGAGACGGAAAAGATCATAAAAATCAGGCACGGTTCATTTGACAACGGCCTGGCTTAAGCAGTGGGGCTGATGCTCTCGATTGTGGACCCACGCCGAGGACTCGTTGCGCAGCTCTGCCCCGCGGCTGCCCTCTCCCTTGTTCGAGCGCGACGCCTTTGAGTCAGGGACAGGAATTATACACGGTGCCCGTGCGTAAAACGAGATCCGAGAGGCTTAAGTTAAATCAAAGAGGATTTTTATGGCCTGGTGGGTTACTGGCCCCCTTCCAGCAGCTGCAGTTGGCGCGGGCAGCCGAGAGGGCGTTGCTGCCCAAATGCAAATGCCGGCCTTGGATCTTTTTAACGGCTGGGATAATTTATTTTAATGCCTCGGTGGGTAGGTATTGTTTCTGCCGCCCGCTCTCCCTTTCGCCCCCGTGTAATCGTGGGCCACCAGCTGGAGGGGAGGGCCCCCATCGGCACGGCTGGACGTCCACTTTTGGACCTTCTGAAACCATTGGGGAAGAGGGAAAAAATCCTAATAAATCCCTCTTAATGGGGCGAGTCTCCTGATGGGGAGGGGGAGGCAGAAACAGCTCACTGGCATGCTGGGAAATGGGTCTTTCAGGCCGTCCCAGGCCTCAGGGGTACGGTCACCTCACTCTGACCACAGGCGAGCCTGATGTGACCTCGGAAGGGGCCAAGAAGGTCACCCTGGCTGACTTGAGCCATACGGTTTGGCTGGATACCTGTAGTTGTTAAGTGAATCAGGCCGTCATTGAGTGGATCCAGCTCATTGGAAGCCAGCTAAGAGGGCAATTATGTATGTATGTATGTATGTATGTATGTATGTATGTATGTATGTATGTATGTATGTATTTATTTATTTATTTATTTATTTATTAGATTTGTTTGCTGCCCCTCTCCGAAGACTCGGGGCGGCTAACAACAATAAAAAGACAATGTAAACAAATCTAATATTAAAAACAATCTAAAAACCCCCAATTTAAAGAACCACTCATACATACAAACATACCATGTATAAATTCTATAAGCCTAGTGGGAAGGGAAATTTCAATTCCCCCATGCCTGACGACAGAGGTGGGTTTTAAGGAGCTTGCGAAAGGCAAGGGGGGTGGGGGCAACTCTGATATCTGGGGGGAGCTGGTTCCAGAGGGTCGGGGCCACCACAGAGAAGGCTCTTCTCCTGGCTCCCGCCAAACGACATTGCTTAGTCAACGGGACCCGGAGAAGGCCAACTCTGTGGGACCTAACCGGTTGTTGGGATTTGTGCGGCAGAAGGCGGTCCCTGAGATAATCTGGTCCGGGGCTTTATAGGTCATAACCAACACTTTGAATTGTGACCGGAAACTGATCGGCAACCAATGCAGACTGTGGAGTGTTGGTGTAACATGGGCATATTTAGGGAAGCCCGTGATTGCTCTCGCGGCTGCATTCTGCACGATCTAAATTACATGGCATCGGATCAGAATACCTACAGGACCGCCTTCTGTTGCACGAATCCCAGTGGCCGATTGGGTCCCACAGAGTCAGCCTTCTCCGTGTCCTGTCGACTTAACAATGTCGTCTGGCGGGACCTAGGGGAAGACCCTTCTCTGTGGCTTCGCCATCTCTGACCTAAAATCTTTTTTCACAGTTATGACCTTTGCATCCCCATGGTCACAAGACAAGGATCAAAAGTCAGAGGCTGGCAACTGTTTCATACTTACGACCTTTGCTGTGTCCCTGGAGGGGGCTGGGGGCGGTCACATGATCCCCTTTGACCAGCAAATGGGGAAGCCAGATTCACTTAACAACAATGTGACTGACATAACAGCTGTAGCTCTTCACTTAAAAGATGTTCCGTGGATTCAGTTCCTGGGGATTTACCAATCACGTCTGCTAGAAGTTCGTTCCAAGCATCTACTACTCTTTCAGTAAAACGTGAAAAAATATGATTTGACTGAAAGAGTGGTAGATGCTTGGAACAAACTTCCAGCAGACGTGGTTGGTAAATCCACAGGAACTGAATTGAAACCTGCCTGGGATAAACCTAGATCCATCCTAAGATAAAATACAGGAAATAGTATATAAGGGCAGACTAGATGAACCAGGAGGTCTTTTTCTGCCGTCAGTCTTCTGTGTTTTTCTGTTTCTATGTTGCAACCAAGGCTGTTTAAAAAAAGGGGTGCGAACCTCACTTAAATGTCTCGCTTAACGGCAGAAATTTTGGGCTCCGTCGTGGTGGTAAGTCGAGGACTACCTTGGCGAGCCCCTGAGTTTTGATTTACGTTCACATGGACGCTGCCATTGTTTGT
Organism: Erythrolamprus reginae; assembly: GCF_031021105.1. Taxonomy (NCBI): domain Eukaryota; kingdom Metazoa; phylum Chordata; class Lepidosauria; order Squamata; family Dipsadidae; genus Erythrolamprus; species Erythrolamprus reginae. Next base: position 9,108,436 of record NC_091962.1, on the reverse strand, counting down.
AAGCCTTGTAAACAAGTCACTTTTTCCAACATTGCGAAGGCTGCAAATCCCTTAAATGTGGGTTGTGCTGGGTCTTCCATCCCCCTCCCTGAGCTGAAATCCACTTCATTGTGAACCAGGGGATCATTTCACAGCGTCCCTGTTGTGTTGTGTTGTGTTGTTGTGTTGTATTGGAGCTTTGCTCCTGATCTCTGAGCTCTTGCTCCTGTTGCTTCAACTCGGTGCATATTTTGTGAGTATTGTTCTGCACGGATGTGGTTTTTGCCCATTAGGTTAATAATCCCCTCTTCAGGTTTTACCTGCACTTTGCCATCATTTCTCTTCCAAAAATCCCCCCCAAAACAAAACAGAAGAAGCATTTTTATGTACCATAATCCTAATGTACAGAAATGCCCAAACCGTATTCAGTTCATGGCGAGATTTTTGGATAGATTGGGTCTATTTGCATCTCGACACGATTTCTGCTTTACCCTTGTTTTGGGACTGGTTTTATTTTATTTTATTTTTTTTAGAGGGGGGGGGGGGAGCCACGTCTGTTTGGTGTCAGGTTTAATGGGGTTTTTTTTTTAAGCAGAATGAGGGATTGCAAACATAACACACCACCCTCGAAGGCAGCATAGCCAGGCGTGCAAATCAAGAGGCCTCCGTGAAATTACGAAAGTTGCCAGACTAGATTTAATCTTCAGTTCTCAGGCTTAATCTCAAAAGACATCGGAAAGCCACTCCGGGCAAAAGTGTCTCCCTGGAATGGAAATTCGGTTTATTCGGATGATTTGAGGATGCGAGGGAGTGGAAGGAAGCACACAGTGGGTGGAGCCAAACGAAAGTGGGCGGGCCAAAGCCTGTTATTACTTTTCCAATTTTTCTCTCTGTCTGTTTGTGTCTCGTTTCTTTTTCCTTCCTCCTTCCTCACTCCTTCTCTTTCCTGCCAAGAATTCCTTCCTTTGTTAAAGTTTTAAAATCGGGCACTGATCAGCCACCTCACTAGCAAATATTATTATTATTATTATTATTATTATTATTATTATTATTTATTAGATTTGTATGCCGCCCCTCTCTGGAGACTCGGGGCGGCTCACAGCAATAATAAGAACAATATACGGTAACAAATCTAAAAAAAACTAAATAATTAAAAAACTAAAAACCCCTTATTTAAAATAAAACATACACTCAAATATACCATGCATAAAATATATAGGCTGGGGGAGATGTCTCAATTCCCCCATGCCTGATGACAAAGGTGGGTCTTAAGAAGTTTACGAAAGGCAAGGAGGGTGGATGCAATCCCAACAACAACAACAATAATAATACAATAAAACAACAACAATAATAACAATAATAATTCATTAGAAGACTCAGGGCGGCTCACAACAATAAAAACAATATAAGTACAAATCTAATAATTAAAACTATGATTAAAACCCATTATCTTAAAAACAATCAATTACACAATCATAAACACCCATAACTCTTAATGGTCAGAAGTGTGGGGACATGTACAAATTGCCTGGCGACGTAGATAGGTCTTAAGGCTCTTGCGGAAGGCGAGGAGGGCGGTGGCAGTTCGAATCTTTGGAGGGAGCTGATTCCAGAGGGCCGGGGCCACCACAGAGAAGGCTCTTCCCCTAGGCCCCGCCAGACGGCATTGTCTGGTCGACGGAACCTGGAGAAGGCCACCTCTGTGAGACCTGATCGGCCACTGGGATTTAGGCGGCAGAAGGCGGTCCCATAAAAATGGTTACGGCTGGGGGAAAAATGATTCGGAGCAAGTTAGAGCAATGTTGTTAGCAGTTGATTAGGTCTGGGAAAAAAAAGCTACATTCACAGTATAAGACGCACCCAAATTATCAGCCTCTTTTAGGGAGGAAAAAGGTGCATTTTATACTCCGAAAAATATGGTACACAGTCTGCTAGTTTTTTCTTCTCCCCCCCCCCCCCACTCCTCTACCGGCCTTTGCAGATTTCAGCTCTCCCCAAATTCCCAGCTGCAAAAGAACCAGAATGCTTTCTTACAGGAGATGTGGGGGGAGCTGTGGCGGAGGGAAAATTTAAGTGCCCCTTTTATGACAGGGATGGGACACCTCGAGGCGAGCGAGCCATCTTGTGATGTTCCCTGAGCCTGGCAGGGGACCATCGGAGGCGCTGGGAGATGAAAGGCTCCAGATTTTAATTACCTGAGCTGGACGCCGTCCAGCTTGGAGGGAGTTAGCAGCTGGAGGCCAGCCTGATTACAACCCAGGTCAGCCTCTCCTCCGCGTCCCACCTTCCCAGCTGGCCATCCAGTGTCCATCCTTTGGCCCCCTGCCTTGCCAAGAGGAATGGGGCTGGGGGTGGTGGTCCTGGATTCATGGGTCGCCCACCCCCACCCCAGTCTCAAGGACGCTGGCATAGCCGGTTATGGGAAGGGGAGTTTTTGGGGAGATTTATGACCGAAGTTAAAATGCAATCGGGGTGACGGGATTCACGTAGCGGTAGCCCTGTTCTTCAACAAGATGAATTGCTCTCTTTTTTTCTTAAAAAAAATTGCCCTTGCCCTGCTCTCCCCTCTTGCAAACACTTGACATTGGGAAATTGGGGGGGGGGGTCTTCAGAGGGAACAGAGGGAGCAGGAGAACCTTTAGGCTGTTTGGGGTGGGGAGGGGGGCCGAATCATTAAGAAACAACAGTCCTCTAAAGATCAACAGGTCATCCGGTCTCACCCTTTGGATTAGCCTCTGAGCCAGGCAAACTTTGGGCACAAGCGTCTAGTCCTCAGTACTGACTTTATGCCAGTGTTTTAATTCCAGGGCTTGGTAGTGTTCACAGGGCTGTTGTTTTTTTAATTGCTCAGGAGGAACAGGGGGTGGACAAAGAAATGGAAACACTTTTTGGCATCATAATGTTTGAACATGATCAAATCAATCAAACTTGACATATTTTAATGGTTTTTTAAAATTCTGTTATTTGATGTTTTTTTAAAATACCTTTTTTTTTTTAACATAAATTTAAAGAAATTGGTTATAACCTTCTGGAGATGGCAGATCTCTCAGACCTTCAAAGAGGCCAAATTGTTGGTGCTCGAATGGCAGGCGCTAGTGTCATAAACAGTGCCCGAAGGTTTGGCGTTTCAAGAGGTCATGTCTCAAAAAGTAATGACTGATTTTGAAAGAGAAGGAAAAACTTCCTCATCCAAGCACAGGTCTGGTCGAAAGTCGAAGTTGTCTGAGAGAGACCGTCGGACTCTAAAGCGAATTGTGAGAGCGGATCGCAAGACCGCAGCTCTTAAAATCACTGCAGAGCTCAATAGACACGTACAGAACCCAGTTTCCACAAACACTGTTTGAAGGGAGCATCACAAATCTGGATCCCACAGAAGAGCTGCAAGGCGTTTCCATTTTTTGTCCACCCCCTGTATTCCTATGAAGGACTCATAAGAACATTATTATTATTATTTTATTATTTATTAGATTTGTATGCCGCCCCTCTCCGAAGACTCAGGGCAGCTCACAACAGTAATAAAAACAATATAGCAGTGGAACAAATCTAATATTAAAAAACATATAAAACCCTATTATTATTTTTTTTAAAAAAAAAGCCAAACAGCACATTCATACCAAACATAAAACAAAGTATAAAAAAGCCTGGGGGAAGGTGTCTCAACTCCCCCATGCCTGGTGGTATAAGTGAATCTTGAGTAGTTTATGAAAGACAGGGAGGGGGGGGCAGTTCTAATCTCCGGGGGGAGTTGGTTCCAGAGGGCCGGGGCCGCCACAGAGAAGGCTCTTCCCCTGGGGACATTGTTTAGTCGACGGGACCCGGAGAAGGCCAACTCTGTGGGACCTTATCGGTCGCTGGGTTTCGTGCGGTAGCAGGTGGTTCTGGAGGTACTCTGGTCCAATGCCATGTAGGGCTTTAAAGGTCATGACCAACATTTTGAATTGTGACCGGAAACATAAGAGCATAAGAACCTAAGAAGAGCCCTGCTGAATCAGGCCAAAGCCCACCGAGTCCAGCATTCTGTGTCCCACAGTGGCCCACCAATTGTCCATGGGGATCTTGAGCAGAAAGAGAAGGCAAGACCCTCCCTTTCCCTTGACCCCCAACAGATGGTACCCAAGGGAACCCTGCCTGCCTCAACCAACATAGCGGCGACACTTGGACATCCGTTTCAATAACCACCGATAAGAACCAACCTCCTTCCTGTAGGCTTTAATTCATGCTTTTAGCACTTACTTATCGGTGTGAAATCGTGTAACCGTCAAGAGCAGACTTTGACGAAGGTTCCGGGCCGATATACAATGATATGAAGGGGAGATAAGTCTCCCTCCCAGCCACTGTAATTTTCCTTGTAGGAGGACAAAAGATTACAAGCAATGACACCCTTGCGGCTCTGATGCCTTTCATGACAATAACAGTATAGAAGAATAGCAGAAACAAAAGGGGCCTTGGAGGTCTTCTAGTCCAACCTCCCGGTTCAAGCAGGACACCCTATGCTCCCAGGCCTTACTGAAACATAGAAACATAGAAGTCTGACGGCAGAAAAAGAGCTCCTGGTCCATCTAGTCTGCCCTTATACTATTTCCTGTATTTTATCTTAGGATGGATCTGTGTTTATCCCAGGCAGGTTTAAATTCAGCTCCTGTGGATTTATCTACCACGTCTGCTGGAAGTTTGTTCCAAGGATCTACTACTCTTTCAGTCAAGTAACATTTTCTCATGTTGCTTTTGATCTTTCCCCCAAAGCCTGGCATGTGAAAAAAAATGCCAAAGTTTATTTATTTCGTTTATTTATTTTTATTTCATTCATTTGTTTGTTTTGTCCAGCACACAATAATACACAATGAAAGTTATAGAGGATATATACGAGTAGAATGTATCAAAGAGAGTATGGAAGAGAAAATATAGGAGTAAAATATAACTAGAGAGAATAGCAGAAAATATAAGAGACAAAAGAGATAGAAGAGAGAGATGATGGATAGAAGAGAAGATATAGGAGATATAGGAGAGACTATAGGACAGGGAACGGTAGGCACTCTGGTGCAGTTATGTACGCACCTAGTTTGCCGTTGTGCTGTCTTTTGCACTCTGCAGGGTTCAGTGAAGCTGTGGAGTGCGAAAAACAGCACAATGGGCAAACCGGAAGTTCGGAAAACGCACTTCCTGCTTGCCCGTTGTGCTGTTTTTTTGCACCACAGGGCTTCAGGAAGCTTCCCCGGACCCTCCAGAGTGCAAAAAACAGCACAACGGCAAACCAGAAGTGCATTTTTTCGAGCTTCTGCTTTGTCCATTGGGGGATTTGGTTTTTTTGCCTCCGGGGCTTCAGAGAAGCTGTCCCGAAGCATCCGGAGGGCGAAATGGCCTTTCCCAAGGTGCTGACACATGTGCCCTCCAATATAATTAATAATAATTGTTGTGATTCCGTCTGAGGCCCCTCAGGGAACGGCTGATTCTCTGCCGGCTTCCTGCTCAGATGGGGAGGATGAGGAACAGGAGGTTCAGACAGACGGGGAGGAGGAATCTCAGGCTGAGGGAGAGGGAGGACAGCCAGAGTCCCCCGAGGGGGAGCTCTCCCCAGCAAGCAGCCTGGATTCCTTAGATGAAAATGCACAAGCAATCATCGATCTCCGGCAGAGAAGAGCAACACAACGAAGGGGACAATTAGCCAGGTACTTTCAGCACTAAAGAGGCAACAGCTGGGTTTGGGTGTGGTGCTCTCTGGAAAGGCTGAAAAGGCAGACCCACCCTTCCTGGCTTGTGGAGTATTATCTTTGGGAGTCCTGGGACCTGGCTGTGATCTTTGGCGTCTTGTAATTCTGGTTTGTGACTTTGAATACTGAAACCTTGGGGGGAAAAGGTGTGGGTCTTATTCTCTACAGTGGTGGGTGTGCCAGCAAGAAGTCTGCTGTATTGTCTGGCCATCAGGACTCTGCTGTGAAGTCTCATAGCCTGCCTGTTGGGAAGAACAGGTTTTTCTCTGTGTTTATTTTTCAAACTATAAAGTGCTTTTGCTTTTACCAGCGTGTCTGGCTGCTTTTTCCAGTTGGTGTTCAAGTCTGGGGGCACCCAGACAGAACAAATAATAAATAATAATTTATTAGATTTGTATGCCGCCCCTCTCCGAAGACTCTGAAGATATGGCGCTGCGTGCCATCGGTGGCATGAGTGCCATAGTTTTGCCATCACGACATAGAAACATAGAAGTCTGACGGCAGAAAAAGACCCCATGGTCCATCTAGTCTGCCCTTATACTATTTTCTGTATTTTATCTTAGGATGGATATATGTTTATCCCAGGCATGTTTAAATTCAGTTACTGTGGATTTATCTACCACGTCTGCTGGAAGTTTGTTCCAAGGATCTACTACTCTTTCAGTAAAATAATATTTTCTCATGTTGCTTTTGATCTTTCCCCCAACTAACCTCAGATTGTGTCCCCTTGTTCTTGTGTTCACTTTCCTATTAAAAACACTTCCCTCCTGGACCTTATTTAACCCTTTAATTTAACCCACGACCCTAGATCATGGATAGGCAAAGTTGGATCTTCTATGACATGTGGACTTCAACTCCCAGAATTCCTGAGCTAGCATGATTGGCTCAGGAATCCTGGGAATTGAAGTCCACAAGTCATAGAAGAGCCAATTTTGCCTACCCCCTGCCCTAGACCATTCCAGACAAATGGCTGTCCAGTCTCTTATGACAAAGATGTCAAAGTGTCACATCACGTGATGCAATCGAGTTTGACACTGGTGAACCTGAACAAGAGAATCAGTAAAATGAAATACAGAGTGGCAGTATCCCTTGACACATGACTACCCATTATTGATGACTGTTAAGTCATCTCTTCCTTTTGGGGCTTCACCCTTAGAAACATAGAGACATAGAAACATAGAAGATTGACGGCAGAAAAAGACCTCATGGTCCATCTAGTCTGCCCTTATATGATTTCCTGTATTTTATCTTAGCATGGATCTATGTTTATGGCCATTAAGCAACCTGTCGTAAGTCGAGGGCTATCGGTATTTAAAGAGGGAGGTGGAATATTCATTATTATGGCATTCATAATTTGAACTTTTTGGGGAGTAACAAACTCTGAGTGAGTAGAGAGAAAAAAAAGGATTCAAGCACATAAGACGAAAACAGATTTTTGTCTTACGGAAACAGTGGTAACCGTCCGAGTAATACGGTACTATTAAGAAGCATTTATAAACCTCACTGGTGCTCATCAAACCGAGCTAATCCTGCTTAAATGCACACTGGAGCAAAACTAGCATGGCTTGTTTACTAAAAACTAGCTTTCTACCTACGGAGAAAGGAACTGCATACGAAGGAGCAGGAACATTTTAATCTTGTGTTAAGTCTTCACCATTTTCTTTTATTGCTGGTAGTTTAGATAAAATTAGGATTCAGTTAACAGAGTTGGAAAGGATGTTGTAGGTCAGTGATGGCGAATCTTTTTTCCTTTCGGGTGCCGAAAGTGCGCGCGCTCATAATATAGTGCCTGTGCGAGTGCCCACACCCATAGTTCAATGCCTGGGGAGGGCAAAAATTGCCTCCCCTGCCCCCCTGGAGGTCAGAAACAGCCCACTTCCCAACTTCTGGTGGGGCCAGTAGGCCCGTTTTTCACCCTCCCCAGGCTCCAGAGGCTTCCCTGGAGCCTCGGGAGGGCAAAAACACCCTCCCATTCCTCCTGGAGGCCCTCTGGAAGCCGAAAATGCCCTCCCAGAGCCTCCATGCGAGCTGAAAATCAGCTGGCCGGTGCAAACATGCGTGCTGGAGCCCAAAGGGATGGGACTTTTTGCCTCCGCCAGTTGGGTGAAGCTCTTTCATCCACAGCCGTTGCTCTCTGACGATAGGCCGCTGCATTCTCTCCCTGGCCAAAAGGCCCCTAGCTACTGGCCCCAGCCCTTTTGTCACAAAAATCCACATTCAGCCACAGCCTTTTGGCCACATGGGACACCGCCACCATCCAATCAGAATGGTCCTAACAAAATGCTACTTTGGGAAGGAAAGAATGGGACAGTTTGCCTCCTCTCGAGTTATCCTTCCCTGTTTGCAGAGAGAGAGAGGTCCATTCATGCTGTGGGCATCTAGACGATCCCATGCCTTCTTCACCCCTTCTCTGTTCATGTGGAGAGTCCCCAAAGTGGGGGGGAAGGGGGCTATGGGGGAAAAAGAGTTGGGGGGCTAATGATCCCTCCCTGTTTGCAGAGAGAGAGAGGTCTGTTCATGCTGTGGGCATCTAGACGATCCCATGCCTTCTTCCCCCCCTTCTCTGTTCATGTGGAGAGTCCCCAAAGTGGGGGGGAAGGGGGCTATGGGGGAAAAAGAGTTGGGGGGCTAATGATCCCTCCCTGTTTGCAGAGAGAGAGAGGTCTGTTCATGCTGTGGGCATCTAGACGATCCCATGCCTTCTTCCCCCCCTTCTCTGTTCATGTGGAGAGTCCCCAAAGTGGGGGGGAAGGGGGCTATGGGGGAAAAAGAGTTGGAGGGCTAATGATCCCTCTTTCTTTGCAGAGAGAGAGAGAGGTCCGTTTATGCTGTGGGCATCTAGACCAGTGTTTTTCAACCAGTGTGCCATGGCACACTAGTGTGCCGCGAGACATGGTCAGGTGTGCCACGAAGAAGGAAGCTCAGGTTCCAGTCTCGCAACTTTTTGTTGAGAGAGTGAGTGAGAAAGAGAGAAAGAAAGAGAGAAAGAGAGAGAAAGAGAGAGAGAAAGAGAGTGAGAGAGAGAGAAGGCAAGAGAGAGAGAAAGCAAGCAAGAGAGAGAGAGAAAAGGAGAGGAAGGGAGAGAGAGAGAGAAATGAGCAAAAAGGGGAGGAAAAAAGAGAAATGAGAAAATGATTGAGACAGAGAATGAGAGGAAAGAGAGAGAAACAAAAGAGAGAGAGAAGTGACTCTTGATTTAAAGCATATGATTAAAAGCACCCAAAGAATAAGAGAGAAAAAAACCCAGCTCTCACCTGTTTTTGGAAATGGTTCAAGAGTGTGTATACACACATACACACACACACACACAAGAGGGGGAGGAGACAGGGATGGAAAAAGAGAGGAGAGTATCTTAGGGTGTCATTTTGTGTCATTTTGGTTGGTGGTGTGCCCCAGGATTTTGTAAATGTAAAAAATGTGCCGCGGCTCAAAAAAGGTTGAAAATCACTGATCTAGACGATCCCATGCCTTCTTCACCCCCTTCTCTGTTCATGTGGAGAGTCCCCAAAGTGGGGAGGAAGGGGGCTATGGGGGAAAAGAGTTGGGGGGCTAATGATCCCTCCCTCTTTGTAGAGAGAGAGAGGTCCGTTCATGCTGTGGGCATCTAGACGATCCCATGCCTTTTTCACCCCCTTTCTCTGTTCATGTGGAGAGTCCTCAAAGCAGGAGACCCTACACCCATGATGGCAAACCTATGGCACGTATGTCACAGGTGGCACGCAAAGCTATATCAGGGGACATATGAGGCCTTGCCCTACATCAGCTCCAGTGTGGAGACTTGTGGGAGGGGAGGTGAGTGGAGGGGTGGGAGGGGCCAGCCAGGAGTGGGCACCGGACCAGATTACCTCAGGGACCGCCTTCTGCTGCATGAATCCCAGCGACCAGTTGGGTCCCACAGAGTGGATCTTCTCTGGGTCCCGTCAACTAAGCAATGTCGCCTGGCGGGACCCAGGGGAAGAGCCTTCTCTGTGGCGGCCCCAGCCCTCTGGAACCAACTCCCCCCAGAGATTAGAACTGCCCCCACCCTCCTTGCCTTTCGTAAACAACTTAAAACCCACCTCTGCCGCCAGGCATGGGGGAATTGAGATCCTCTTTCCCCCTAGGCCTTTACAATTCTATGCATGGTATGTATGTATGCATGTTCGGTTTTTATATTAATTGATTTTTAATCATCAATACCAAATTACTGTACTATTGTACACTGTTTTATTGTTGCTGTTAGCCGCCCCGAGTCTCTGGAGAGGGGCGGCATACAAATCCAATAAATAAATAAATAAATAAATAAATAAAATTTGGGGGTTCTCCGAAAGGCACAGAATTTGAGCTATTCTATGTCAAGTGGACCAGTGGTCCCCGCCTGACCATCTCAGATTTTGACGAAATTTGGCACGTAGTTTCTTTATGATATGAAACTATGCTGTGCAAATCTTTGGTTCAAAAGATTAAAAATTGGGAGTTCTGGGCGACCTCAAGTAAAGGGTTGCAAAATGCGGAGTCAGCAAAAATGACATTTTGGGCCAACTTCCAGAAGCTGTAAACATGGCAGTTTCAGTAGTATGTTGGAGATATTTGGAGGACCTGCACACCTTGTAAGGGTTTATAAACTGGCAAAACCCCATGTATCTAGTCCTCTTACTTTTTACATAGTCCAGGCTCAAACTTTGCACAAAAAAACCCCCTCAAAAATAAATTGCCAAGATCCCCCGTCCAATTGTCTCTCCTTTATCTCATATATCTTTTCTTCCTTTCAAATATGTTCACCTATACTTTTATATCTTTTCTTCTATTCTTTTCTTTATTTATATTATTACATATCTATTCTCTTCAACGTGTATTATGTATTGGATTAATAAATAAATGGATGGATGGATGGATGGAGGGATGGATGGATAGATAGATAGATAGATAGATGATAGATAGATAGATAGATAGATAGATAGATAGATGATAGATAGATAGATAGATGATAGATAGATAGATAGATAGATGATAGATAGATGATAGATAGATAGATAGATAGATAGATAGATAGATAGATAGATAGATAGATAGATAGATAGATAGATAGATAGATAGATAGATAGTGGTGAGCGACACAACCGATGTTTGTAGTGGGTTTCAAGGCCTGGAGAAAAAACAAGCTGGTCCAAATAAATGATCAATTTGTCGGTAACATTGTGTACGTTTCTCCTGATGTTCTTTTGAGCAGAAATCTCTGCCTTCCTGTCTCATGCCAATTATTTTGATGCTCTTAATGAGCTCGCCGGCACAATCTACTGTACATTTCATTCTTAATCTCTTTTTCCTTGTCTTTATAGCAGCAGGGTTGCTATTCCGTCCCCCAGCCCTCGTTTCATTTTTAGGCAGGGGTGGTGGTGGAAGTCCCTGTGCAGAATTACATAAAGTCCAAATAATAAGATGGGGACCAAGTAAGCAAATAGCGAAATATCTCCAGTAAACACGCTCCTCAGTGCAGGAATGGTGGAAAATGCCAAATGCTCCTAGGTTTTAAACCTACCATATAAACCTGAATTACAGGCCCCCTCAATTCTCAATTGCCACAATCCCCCAGCCTGCATGCTTTAAGATGGGTGGACTTCAACTCCCAGAATTCCCCAGCCAGCGTGCTTTAAGATGGGTGGACTTCAACTCCCAGAATCCCCCAGCCTGCATGCTTTAAGATGGGTGGACTTCAACTCCCAGAATTCCCCAGCCAGCGTGCTTTAAGATGGGTGGACTTCAACTCCCAGAATCCCCCAGCCAGCGTGCTTTAAGATGGGTGGACTTCAACTCCCAGAATTCCCCAGCCAGCGTGCTTTAAGATGGGTGGACTTCAACTCCCAGAATCCCCCAGCCTGCATGCTTTAAGATGGGTGAACTTCAACTCCCAGAATCCCCCAGCCAGCGTGCTTTAAGATGGGTGGACTTCAACTCCCAGAATTCCCCAGCCAGCGTTTTTTAAGATGGGTGGGCTTCCACTCCCAGAATCCCTCAGCCAGCATGCTTCAAAATGGTTGCATCTCAGTTGCTAGAATACCCCAGGCAGCATGCTTTAAGACGGGTGCATCTCAATTGCCAGAATCCCCCAGCCAGCATACTTTAAATAGGTTAGCCGTCCACTTCCAGAATCCCCCAGCAAGCCGCTTTAAGAATGGGTGGACTCCAATTCCCAGAATTCCTTGGCCAACATGTTCCATGCACTTATCCAATGCATTGGGATAGGGGGAATCTTAGTGAGCAAAGTGGCAAAAGAGAAGTGTGTTGAGACCTCACCTACAAAAAGAGATTGACAAAATTGAACGTGTCCAAAGACAGGCTACAAGAATGGTGGAAGGTCTTAAGCATAAAACGTATCAGGAAAGACTTCATGAACTCCATCCGTATAGTCTGGAGGACAGAAGGAAAAGGGGGGACAGGATCGAAACATTGAAATATGTTTTATCAAATAATAATCTTAAATATGTTAAAGGGTTGAATAAGGTTCAGGAGGGAAGTGCTTTTAATAGGAAAGTGAACACAAGAACAAGGGGGCACAATCTGAGGTGAGTTGGGGGAAAGATCAGAAGCAAGGTGAGAAAATATTATTTTACTGAAAGTATAGTAGATGCTTGGAACAAACTTCCATCAGAATTCGTTGGTAAATCCACAGGGTCTGAATTTAAACATGCCTGGGATAAACATAGATCCACCCTAAGATAAAAATACAGGAAATAGTATAAGGGCAGAGTAGATGGACCAGGAGGTCTTTTTCTGCCACCAATCCTCTATGTTTCTACGTGTGGGGGCAAAATAGCAGAGCAGGCACCAAGCAAGTTTCCTGGGTTGGGTGCTTTCTTCCTGCATTGAGCCCTGATGTTTCACCCCAAACTAATGAAATCCAAGATCGCCGCTGCCCTGAGCAAGGAAAGACACCCCACACCACCGTTATTCCTCCTCACCTCTTTCTAACTCAGCCCCCCCCCTCCTTAATTGTCTGTGTAAACAATTGTGAGCCACAGAACAGCCTCTCAGCATCCTTTCCGAGCTATCCATCTTACTTACACTGCTAGCTTACATTGCTGGCTGCCGTCTTGATCCAGCTGGGAATGCCCACCTATTAATCTTCCGGCCTTCCTGCTTCCCTATTAAATTCCCGTTGCTTTGAGAAGTGGAAATAGTTTCATGTTGGGAGTCTCCGAACCGTCCAGCTGGAGGACGTTGGTAAATTTTTAGGCCCGGGAATTATCTTGGCTTCGCGCGCCACTGATAATAACAGGAGCTCGGGGGGTGGGATAGAACAGTGTAATAGAATCACGATCGGGTGAAGCGTTAATACCTTTGTAAGTTATAAGGCCTTAGAAAGACCACACCTGGAATGCTGCATCCAGTTTTGGCTACCACAATATAAAAAGTACGTTGAGACTTTAGAAAGAGCGCAGAGAAGAACAATCGAGATGATTAGGGGACTGGAGGCTAAAACATACGAAGAACGGTTGCAGGAACTGGATATGGCATCGGACCAGAATACCTCCGGAACCGTCTTCTGCCGCGCAAATCCCAGCGGCCGATGAGGTCCCACAGAGTTGGCCTTCTCCGGGTCCCGTCGACTAAACAATGTCGTTTAGCGGGTCCTGGGGAAGAGCCTTCTCTGTGGTGGCCCCGCCCCCCTGGAATCAACTCCCCCCCAGAGATCAGAACTGCCCCCACCCTCCTTGTCTTTCGCAAACTACTTAAGACCCACCTGTATCGCCAGGCATGGGGGAATTGAGACATCTCCCCCAGGCTTTTATAGTTTTATGTATGGTGTGCGTGTGTTGCATGGCTTTTAAATGATGGGTTTTTAGATGCTTTTTTAATATTAGATTTGTTTACATTGTCACACTGTTTTATTATTGTTGTGAGCCACCCCGAGTCTTCGGAGAGGCGCGGCATACAAATATAATAAATTATTATTATTATTATTATTATTATTATTATTATTATTATTATTATTATTATCATCATCATCATCATCATCATCATCATCATCATCATCAGTAGTAGTAGTATACGTCTAGTTTGATTAAAAGGACCAGGGGAGACATGATAGCAGTCTTCCAATATCTCAGGGGTTGCCACGAAGAAGGAGTCAGGCTATTCTCCAAAGCAACTGAGGATAAAACAAGAAGCAATGGGTGGAAACTAAACAAGGAGAGGAGCAACTTAGAATGAAGGAGAAATTTCTGACCGTGTAGAATAGAATAGGATAGGATAGATAGGAAAGGATAGGAATAGCAGTAGCAGTAGCAGTAGCAATAGCAATAGAATAGAATAGAATAGAATAGAATAGAATAGAATACAGTACTTTATTGGTCAAGTGTGATTGGACACACAAGACATTTGTCTTTGGTGCATATGCTCTCAGTGTACATAAAAGAAAAGATACAATTAACGATACAAAGATACAAATATAATATGAAAGATATAATAAAAAAGAAAAAAGAAATACTAAAAAGATATAAAAGTTACGTGTAGTGTATGTTTGGCTTTTTAAATAAGGTTTTTAAAGATATTTTTAAATATTAGATTTGTTGTACATTGTTTTAATTATTGCTGTGAGCCACCCCGAGTCTACGGAGAGGGGCGGCATACAAATCTAATAAATGAATGAATGAATAAATAAATAAATAAATAAACTTTAAAAAAATCAGTGGAACAGCTTGCCTCCAGAAGTTATAAACACTGGAAGTTTTTAAAAAGCGATTGGAAAACCATTTGTCAGAAGTGGGTGTAGGGTTTCCTGCCTAAGCAGGGGGTTGGACTAGAAGACCTCCAAGGTCCCTTCCAACTCTGTTATTTCATTCTATTCTCCACCTTGGGAAGATCTGCCACCATCCTCCTCTTAAACCCGGCCCTTAAAGTTCGATGCGTTTCTTCCTCTTCCTCTCTTCCCTCGCCCTTCACCTTATCGTCTTCGTGTTTGTTTTTCCACCTGCACGGGTCAGTTTCAAGATCCACTCCGTCTGCCCCCAGATGGAAGCTTATAAATCAAGCGAGTCTATCAATGCCAAGGTTGCCTGCGGCCTAACAGGGACACGGATCAATTCACATCAATTTGGCATCCGCGTCGCGGGTTGCCCGAAACGCTTCCCCCCCCCCCTGTTTGGCTTTCATTTCGTTTCCATCTCACGCCCCGCCGTGCCAGGAGAAAGGGACCTGGATACCACTCTTGTTTACCGCTCTTGTGAACCACGGCGCCGTTCTGATGTGCCGCGCAGAGTTGGCAGGCACGCTGACCTTATTCCCTCCGGCTGATGGATGCGGAATCTGTAAAGGTCCCCTCTCAAAATGCAAAGCCAGGCTCTGCAAATCGTTTCCTCCTCCTCCAAGATTAGATTTCAAGTGTATTTGACAGATAAGGCCACCGAGGCAAACCGGGATGGACTCTCAGAGCGGCCGCTTCGTAATGCTTCAGTGTTCGGCTTCGGTTACCTTCTCGGTCAGCAGAGATGCAAGATTTTTAATTTTTAATTTGATTTATTTTTTTATTATTGTACTGGATTGCTTTGTATTGTACTGTATTGTATTCTATCTATCTATCTATCTATCTATCTATCTATCTATCTATCTATCTTCTATATCTGTCTGTCTACTTACCTACCTACCCATATCATTCCCTCTCTCTCTCTCTCTCTCTCATCTACCTACGGTATTTATCTATCTATCTATCTATCTATCTATCTATCTATCTATCTATCTTCTATATCTGTCTGTCTACTTACCTACCTACCCATATCATTCCCTCTCTCTCTCTCTCTCATCTACCTACGGTATGTATCTATCTATCTATCTATCTATCTATCTATCTATCTATCTATCTATCTATCTATCTATCTATCTATCTATCCATCCATCCATCCATCCATCTATCTATCCCCTATCTCTCTCTCTCTCTCTCTTTCTCTCTCTCTTATCTATCCATCTATCTATCTATCTATCTATCATCTCTATCTCTCTTCTATGTTTATCTCTCTCTCTCTCCAATCTATCTACACTATCTATATCTATATACTGTGTACTATATTTATCTCTCTATCTACAGTATCTATATCTATATACTATATCTATATCTCCCTATTTATCTCTCTCTCTCTAATCTATCTACAGTATCTATATCTATATACTATATCTATATACTATATTTATCTCTCTCTCTCTACAATCTATCTACACTATCTATATCTATATACTATATCTATGTACTATATTTATTTATCTCTCTCTAATCTATCTACAGTATCTATATCTATATACTATATATATCTATACTATATTTATCTCTCTCTCTCTAATCCAGTGATTTTCAACCTTTTTTGAGCCGCGGCACATTTTTTACATTTACAAAACCATGGGGCACATTGAGGGGGGGGGGGGCGGCTAAAAAAATATTGGACAAAAAAATTCTCTCTCTTCCTCCCTTTTGCTCTATTTCTCTCTCCCTCTTTCTCTCCCTTCCCTTTTTCCCCTCTCCATCCCTCTTTCTTTCTCTTCCTTCTTTCCTCTTTTTTGCTCTCTTTCTCTCTCCCTCCCTACCCCCCTCTATGTTTTTCTCTCTCCCACCTTCCCTCCCTCTTTCTCTCTCTTGCTTTCTTTCTTGTTCTCTTTCTCTTGCTTTCTTTCTCTCTCTTGCTTGCTTTCTCTTTCTCACTCTCTCTCTTGTTTTCTTTCTCTGAGCTTCGCAGCACACCTGACCATGTCTCGCGGCACACTAGTGTGCCACGGCACACTGGTTGAAAAACACTGCTCTAATCTATCTACAGTATCTATATCTATATACTATATCTATATCTATATATTATATTTATCTCTCTCTCTATCTGTCTATCTTTATCTATTTTCTGTATTTATCTATCTATATTCCATATCTGTCTGTCTGTCTTTTAAGGCTTTTAAGAAGAGACTAGACAGCCATATGTCTGAAATGCTATGGGATCTTCTGCCTGAGCCCAGGGTTGGACTAGAAGACCTCGAGGGTCCCTTCCAACCCTGTCTTTCTGTCCTGTTCTGTTGACTTTGGGAGACTCTGCCTGAACTGGCCTGTATCTTCCAATTAAATCATCGTCCCATTTCTCAGCATCGCTCTGAGGGCTCCTCACCTTCCTCGACCTCCACAGCTGTCAGGCTCTGGCTTATTCCTACTGCTCATGTGTCACGCACAGGCCCTGTGGCCACCAGCTCAGCCACTGGCCCTTTGCAGGTAGCTCTGCACCACCACCACCCACACCCACACACCCTTTGTAGCCGTATCGAGGGGCGCATGGGACACCCCCATTTCCTGTTGAGGAAGCGAGCTGTAGTCCTCGACATATGACCACCATTGACCCCACAGATGTTAACTCAGTTTTTTCCCATTTTACGACTTTTTTGTCTCTGTTGTTAAGTGAATTACTGCACTTGTTAAGTTAGAAAAATGGTTTTATATGTATATATATATATCTGTCACATGTTTTTTGCTGAATGTGAAAATTAAGGGAAACTAGGATAGATTTATTTTGGCCTTATTTTGGCCTCATCAGCTAGCCATACCCTCACTGGGACTTGAACCTGCAACCTTTGCCTTGTAAGGCAGAGAATTAACCTCTAGGCTACAGTATCCAATCCCTTCAGTATCCATTTATATATATATATATAAATGCCTTTCGTAAGCTCCTTAAAACCCACCTCTGTCGCTAGGCATGGGGGAATTGAGATATTCCTTCCCCCCAGGCCCATACAATTTATATTTGTGTATATTTGTGTGTATGTTTGGTTTTTAATAAGGGTTTTTAGTTATTTTAAATATTAGATTTGTTATACGTTGTTTTATTATTGTTGTTAGCTGCCCTGAGTCTACGGAGAGGGGCGGCACACAAATCTAATAAATAAGTAAGTAAGTAAGTAAGTAAGTAAGTAAATAAATAAACAAATAAACAAATAAATAAATAAATAAAAGCCATTGCTCACTCATTAGAAACATAGAAGACTGACGGCAGAAAAAGACCTCATGATCCATCTAGTCTGCCCTTATACTATTTTCTGTATTTTATCTTAGGATGGATCTATGTTTATCCCAGGCATGTTCAAATTCAGTGACTGTGGATTTACCAATCCACGTCTGCTGGAAGTTTGTTCCAAGTATCTACTACTCTTTCAGTCAAATAATATTTTCTCACGTTGCTTCTGATCTTTCCCCCAACTAACTTCAGATTGTGTCCCCTTGTTCTTGTGTTCACTTTCCTATTAAAAACACTTCCCTCCTGGACCTTATTGAACCCTTTAACATATTTAAATGTTTTGATCATGTCCCCCTTTCCCTTCTGTCCTCCAGACTATACAGATGGAGTTCATGAAGTCTTTCCTGATACATTTTATGCTTAAGTGAATCACTGCACTTGTTAAGTTTGAAAAATGGTTATAAGGTGAATCTGGCTTTGGTTGCAAAAGGGGACACAGCCACCATTTATTTATTTATTTATTTATTTTGTCCAATACACAATGAGGGTTTTAGTGTGTGTGTGTGTGTGTGTGTGTGTGTATATATATATATATATATATATATATATATATATATATATATATATATATATATATATTTGTTTTCGTAGATTTTCACGGGTATATGTATGTAGATTGTTCTGAGTTCGGGTTTTGCCACGTGTAATATTTTGAGTGTAATATTTTGAGTGTCTATGCGACGTTTCAGTGAAATCACATTCACTATCATCAGGCTGAAGTTTTAAGCTATTTACAGCAGCACGAAGCTTAAAACTTCAGCCTGATAATGGTAAATGTGATTTCACCGAAACGTCGCATAGACACTCAAAATATTACATGGGGCAAAACCCGAACTCAGAACAATCTACATATATATATATATACATACATACACACACACACACACACACACATAGTAAAATACATGATGAAGGTATTACATGAAGGTAAATACATGAAGGTTAAATACATGATGAAGGTTATAGAGGAGATACTCATAGTAAAATATATCTAAGAAAGAATAGAAAAGAAGATATAGTAATAGAACATATCAATGAAAGAATAAAAGAAGAGATATAGGAATGGAAGAAAGGTATAGGAGATATAGGAGAGCAATAGGACAGGGGACGGAAGCCCCTCTAGTGCACTTGTACTCGCCCCTTACTCGCCCCTTACTGACCTCTTAGGAATCTGGATAGGTCAACCGTAGGTAATCTAAGGGTAAAGGATGAATATGAGTCGGTTGATGAGGGGGGGGAGGTCTAATAGATGGCCATTGCCCACCCCTCTCTTACCCAGAGGCCTTTGCTTTGCAAGCGAGGTGTTTCAGATTCTGCCAGCTGCGTACATACACGCACACACATACACACACACACAGTGTGAGTCTCTCGGCGCTGCCTGTTTACCATTCAAGGCAGGAATCCGGTAGCTTCTCTGGAAAGGGGAAGGAAATCGGCGCTCCGTCAGGCAGAATGGCGGGTCTCGCAAATAGCTCCTCCGCTGGCGCAAGGGAGGCATCGTGCCGAGCAAAGATTTTTTTTGGGGGGGGGGGTCGTCAGTGCAAGGAGCTGCCCAAATAAGACATCCTGGAGACACCCCCCAATGCCCTGTGTCAATCAACCGATGGCCTCGAGGACTCGCCAAGAAGGACAAAGCCAGGTTTTAAACCTTCTCAAGATTAACCCGGTGGAAACCTACCCCATGTGGACGACTTCTTTGCATCTTGGCCTCCTTTACAGGGTTGTTGTTGTCATTGTAGGATGCCCAGCTCCCCCCCCCACCCCCATTAACTTTGCTGGCCAGAAACCGGCTGGCATTGACGGTCATAAATCCAGGGTCACAAAAGGCCCAAATTTTGATCACGGTGCCTGTGGGGAGGAAAACGCTGCGACAGACAGTTAATGTCATTCCCTGCCCTCCTCCCCTGCTGTTAAAATTTACGACAGTTGCTGAACAAATGGATGTAAAGGGAGGATTGCCTGCAGTGGGATTGTAAATAGGGTTATTGTGTGGCACGGGATTTCTGACAGCCTGGATTAAAAAGAAAACGGCAGAGGGATTTATTTGGTCCGCTTCGCAAGGCAGGCCGACGCAACCTACATTCCCAGTGGGCAAAAATAAAAATAAACCAAGCCAGGAGATAAGCAACGGTTTGATTTTTTACAGTGCGGTTTTCCTGGGGGGGAAAAATATTGTCCCCCAAATGTACACATCTCGTGGGGTGGCCACGTGTTGAAAGGAGGGGGGTGGGATCTTGTGAAAAAATATCCTTCCACTCAACACTCCAGCTGCATTTTCCATGCCTTTCTTCCCACGCACATCTGTACGCTGGTAACATAAGCACATCTGTAAACCGACAGCCGGGGGGGTAGGATTTGGACACATGGGTGGTGCAGATGTTCGGATACACGCCAGGAACAAAGCCAGGGAAGCGGCGACGTGTGTGCAGATCAGAAGACGAGAGAACGCATAGATTCGGGAGGCTCGCGCACACCTGTCGCAGCGGGGGTGCCGTTGCGTGCCGAACCGCGGGAGATCACTAAAAGACAAACGCAAAGCGTCCGTGCATACGTTTAACCGCCCACCCCCCTGCCCCTTTCAAACCTCATGCTCTTTAGGCCTCTCTTCAAAATGGTGGGGAGGTTCCCTAATGCAGTGTTTTTCAACCAGTGTGCCGCGAGACATGGTCAGGTGTGCCGTGGGGAAATTGAACATGGGTCCCCAAACTACCATTCCTGCCCGGAGATCCCTTTTGTGTTCATTGAAACAGGCCCAGGTTTCACACTAAGTGAGTATAAATACATTTAGAAACTAGGCCTTACAATTTACGCATGGTGTGTTTGTTTGTATGTATGTTTGGTTTTATAATAAGGAGTTTTTTAAGTTGTTTAGTATTGGATTGTTACATGCTGTTTTTTATCACTGTTGTTAGCTGCCCCGAGTCCGCGGAGAGGGGCGGCATACAAATCCAATAAATAATAATAATAATAATAATAATAATAATAATAATAATAATAATAACAACAACAACAATAATGTACTGCATTAGAGTGTCACTTTGTGTCATTTTGGTTGGTGGTGTGCCCCAGGAGTTTGTAAATGTAAAAAATGTGCCGTGGCTCAAAAAAGGTTGAAAATCACTGCCCTAATGGATAAGTGTTGGGGTTTTTTTTTCATATCTTAAATCAATGCATACAGACCACCCTCCTTGGAAAATAACAGAATAACAAGAGTTGGAAGGGACCTTGGAGGTCTTCTAGTCCAGCCCCCTTGCTCAAGCAGGAGATTCCATCCCATTCCAGACAAACATTGGATCAATCTCTTCTTAAGAGCCTCCAGTGTTGGAGCACCCTCAATTTCTGGTGGCAGGTCGTTCCACTGGTTAATTCTTCTCATTATCAGGGAATTTATCCTTATAAATTCCAGGTTGCTTCTCTCCTTGCTTAGTTTCCATCCACTGCTTCTTGTTCTGCCCTGAGGGACTTTGGAGAATAATAGCTTGATTCCCTCTCCTTTGCGGCAACCCCTGGTATCACAAATGCAACTCTGGGGCAGCTGACAATGCACAACCACAACAAAATATTAGCGGAATAAAAAACTATGATCTCCAACCATGAATCCACCAAAACCAATGGTGCCAACTTCAAACAGCCTCCTCCACCCTTGATTTCTGCAGCATATTTGAAGGAGATTTGCTCACAAACTAGGTTTGCTCAGGATGCTTAACCTAGATTAAAACTACCATGTGTGAACGCAAGTCTCTACTAGGGATTTCAGAACGCCATCCCAGGTGGGCCAGGTGGAAAACCTTGCGGACGAAATATAAACAACTTTAATAGCTGCCTTCTTTTGAAAAAAACAATGTTTAATTGATCCCCTTGAGACGGGCACTTGGCTTTCTTCACTTCTCCTGATAGAGAACGGAAGATTGTGAGGAATAGAACACAACAGGGAGCTGAGAGTTGGTTCCCATCTTCCGCTGGGTCCTGTGTTCAGTTTCTGCCCCATGGCCTCAGATTTCCCCCCCCCCCCCTCCGGTGGGACCAGTCTATCTGGGCAACCTGGCCTACCCAATTATGGGACAGGAGGAGCAGTAAACTGCTCCTGGTTTGGCCCAGTTCTGCAAAGCACCCACCCAAGATGCGTCTGTGTACAGTGTTCCCTCGATTTTCGCGGGGGATGCGTTCCGAGACCGCCCGCGAAAGTTGAATTTCCGCGAAGTAGAGATGCGGAAATAAATACACTATTTTTGGCTATGAGCAGTATCACAAGCCTTCCCTTAACACTTTAAACCCCTAAATTGCAATTTCCAATTCCCTTAGCAACCATTTAGATTATTACTCACCATGTTTCTTTATTAAAGTTTATTTTAAAAAATTATTTATTAAAGGCGGACGAAAGTTTGGTGATGGCATATGACGTCATCGGGTGTGAAAAACCGTGGTATAGGGGGAAAAACGCAAAGTATTTTTTAATTAATATTTTTGAAAAACTGTGGTATAGACTTTTCGCAAAGTTCGAACCTGCGACAATCGAGGGAACACTGTATGTGCAAAAGCGTTGCACACATGAACTGGTAGCCGCAGGTTTTTGAACCCACTATTGGATAGGAGCATACTTGTCAGGGAGAAGATATAAGAGCTGACCAGCTGCTACAATGATGTAATGCTCGGAATAAGTCAGCAAGGTTGTTGGGCTGATATCCCTTTAAGAACCTGTAATAAGAAGAGGCCTTGTTGGGCTGTATCTCTTTCTCCGTGCTGTAATTGCTGTTTGTTTGAGGTCTGACTACAGTATGTGTATGTATATATATATTTAGAATATATACATGTAGAAAAAAAACACTATTTAAATACAAACCTTTGTTTACTGTATTTACTCCTGGGTTGTCTCACATAATAATAATAATAATAATAATAATAATAATAATAATTTAATAATTATTATTTAATAATTATTTAATAATAATAATTTATTAGATTTGTATGCCGCCCCTCTCCGGAGACATAATCACTCCATGTGCATTCTACTATTTCCGTTTTCACCTTTGAGCCCCAATCCAGGGCCATTCGCAGGCAGTCACTTTCGCGCCAAAACTATTTTTTTGTGTTCAATTTATGTTTTACCGACAAAGAAATAAAGGGAGACTCGTATAGATCTATTTAGCTGTCATCAGCTAGCCATATCCTTCTAGGATTCGAACACGGGCTGCTTCTCTTTCTCAGCAAAAGTCAACGGGGCTTAACAGGGAGCTCCTTGAGGATGCTACTGTACGCAACAAGGCGGCCATCCCATTGTGTCACACAAGCCCTCCAGCTACCACAGGTTTGTTTAGTCCAGAATTGCACCCATATTTTTTTTCCTAATTTTTTCAGATTCCCTGCAAGTTATTTATCAAATCCCGGTGAAATGGAAGACAAGGGATATTATATGCAGGTGGTTCTCAAATTACAGCCATTTGTTTAATCTGTATAGTCTGGACTCTGGAGGACAGAAGGGTGGAAGGTCTTAAGCATGAAACCTATCAGGAAAGACTTCATGAACTCAATCTGTATAGTCTGGAGGACAGAAGGGAAAGGGGGGACACGATCGAAACATTTAAATATGTCAAAGGGTTAAATAAGGTTCAGGAGGGAAGTGTTTTAAATAGGAAGGTGAACCCAAGAACAAGGGAGCACAATCTGAGGTTAGTTGGGGGAAAGATCAGAAGCAAGATGAGGAAATATTATTTGACTGAAAGAGTAGTAGATGCTTGGCACAAACCTCCAGCAGACGTGGTTGGTAAATCCACTGTAACTGAATTTAAACATGTCAGGGATAAATATAGATCCATCCTAAGATAAAATACAGAAAATAGTATAAGGGCAGACTAGATGGAACCAGGAGGTCTTTTTCTGCCGTCAATCTTCTATGTTTCTATGAGAAGCCAAGCAGGTGCTACACACTGCAGTCTGCAAGGAAGTTGAAAAATAATTCCCTCCCCACCTATTTTGGGGGACACGAAATGAAAAGGAACCCCAGGCCCCTAGTCCTTTTATGAAGCCCTTTGTAATTTATTTATTGGACAGCAAGATCGAAGAAAAGGAACAGGAAAAAAATAGCAAAACACCAGAACTTAAAAAACGAAATTCAATTATTATGGCACAGACCAGCAGTGGTAATTCTAGTGATGATTGGAGCACTGGGTGCTGTCCCAAAAGCACTGGAATTACACTTAAAACAGCTCAAAGTCGACAAAAACCACCCTCAGTCAAATGTAGAAAGCTGCACTGCTTGGTTCCGCACATATACAGTGTTTCCTTGATTTTCGCAGGTTCAAACTTCGCGAAAAGTCTATACCACGGTTTTTCAAAAAAATTAATTAAAAAATTCTTCGCGGGTTTTTTCCCTATACCACGGTTTTTCCCACCCAGTGACGTCATGTCATCGCCAAACTTTCGTCTGCCTTTAATAAATATTTTTTTAAATAAACTTTAATAAATAAACATGGTGAGTAATAATCTAAAAGGTTGCTAAGGGAATGGAAAATTGCAATTTAGGGGTTTAAAGTGTTAAGGGAAGGTTTGTGATACTGTTCATAGCCAAAAATAGTGTATTCCGCATCTCTACTTTGTGGAAATTCGACTTTCGCGGGCGGTCTCGGAACACATCCCCGCGAAATGCGAGGGAACACTGTACTTCAAAAATATATTATGACGTCCTAGGCCCCTGGACGGGGCTCGACGAGTAATTAATGCCAAATATGGCGAAACAACTAGCCGCTGTAATACAATTTATTTTATTTATTTATTTATTTATTTATTTATTTATTTATTATTTAGATTTGTATGCCAATACTACTACTACAATAATAATAATAATAATAATAATAATAATAATAATAATAATAATAGTCCCAGTGGTCCTTGGCACGCTGGGCGCAGTGCCAAAGGATCTCAACGGACATTTGAAAACCATCGGAATTGACCAAATCTCTCAGTTGCAGAAGGCCGCTTTACCGGGGCCGGCACACGTACGGTAATTCACTGCTACATCACGCAGTCCTAGGTGCTTGGGAAGCGCCCAACCGGTAATGAAATATGAAACCCAGCATAGTGATCTCGTTTGCTGTGTTGTATCATTGATAATAATAATAGGTATTATAAATAAGATCCCTAGGACGCTGGCAACAACCCGTATCAACCATTAGCACCAGTTAGTGGTATTTGTGAGGCTTTTTAAAATGTTCAGTTGGCTGAGTTTCATGTTTAATGAATAAAAGAGATGATGGTAATAATGATAATGATGATGGTGGTGGTGATGATGATAATAATAATAATAATAATAATAATAGTAATAATTGCAGAAGACATTTGCTAAAGCCTTAAAATCTCAGCCAGAATCATTCTCAAACCCGATGGATAATTTTGAATGAACTTGGCGAAGATCGGTTCAGCCCAAATGGCAGAATTACAGCCTCTCGGGGGACACATTATTGATAATGGGTTACCGAACAATGATGGATAGTTTAAAACAGTGGGGGTGTGGGGTGGAGAGGCTCAGTTAGAGAAAAGCTGTGAGATTTGTCATCTCTTTCCAAAAGGTGTTTTTTTCCCCCCCTCCAGTCGCCGGTCTTATTTTATAGAGCAACTGATTTATCTATTTAACCACTTCTAAATTTAGGAGAGCATTAAGCATCGAGCTTGGTTTAATGCGACATCGACAGCTGGTTTTGAGTCAAGCAAAATCCCTTCTTGTTTCAAGATTGTGCCCTGGTGTTTAAAGGGGCGCTGTGAAAAATGTGACACCTGTTACTTTATTGTTCATTTTATCAAGGGGGCACCGTTACCCTTTTATTAACTTCCTTTCCAGGTCAAACAGATTTACTTCAATGTCCGGCGGCTGTGAGCCGGCCAGAATTAATCTGCCTCTTTGAATGTGGCCAAAAGTTGCTTTATTGTCCGTAAAAAATTACAGTTCAACCGATTATTTAGCCTTGGCTGTTTATTTTAGTACTTTATTGTGGTTTGAAAATGCTTTGTTTGGCTTCGGCTGGTGTGTTTCAGCCCCATTAAGCTTTCTCAACAGATCCTGATTTACTAACCACAATAGGGAGCGGGATTTCCATTGCTGAGCAAAATGGTTGTTAAGTGAATCATGCCCGATTTTACGATCTTTTTTTTGTCGCCGTCGTTAAGGGAATAACACCATTGTTAAGCAACTCCAATGTCCACACTCCAATGATTTTCCCCCTGGGAAAGTTGTAAATTAATTAATTAATTTATTTATTTATTTATTTATCAGATTTGTATGCCGCCCCTCTCCGCAGACTTGGGGCGGCTAACAGCAATAATAATACAATGTAAACAAATCTAATATTTAAGTTAATTTAAAACCCCAATTTAGAAACCAATTATACATACTAACATACCATGCATAAATTTTATAAGCCTAGGGGGAGGAAGAGTCTCAATTCCCCCATGCCTGACGACAGAAGTGGGTTTTAAGGAGCTTACGAAAGGCAAGGAGGGTGGGAGCAACTCTGATATCTGGGGGGAGTTGGTTCCAAAGGGTCGGGGCCGCCACAGAGAAGGCTCTTCCCCTGGGTCCCGCCAAACGATATTGTTTAGTTGACGGGACCTGGAGAAGGCCAACTCTGTGGGACCTAACTGGTCGCTGGGATTTGTGCGGCAGAAGGCGGTCCCGGAGATATTCTGGTCCGGTGCCATGAAGGGCTTTATAGGTCATAACCAACACTTTGAATTGTGACCGGAAACTGATCGGCAACCAATGCAGACTGCGGAGTGTTGGTGTGACATGGGCATATTTAGGGAAGCCCATGATTGCTCTCGCAGCTGCATTCTGCAAGATCTGAAGTTTCCGAACACTTGATGACACACACCCCATGAGTCCCCAATGTTGGACTCATCATAAATACCTGCACATACCAGGTTGCCTGGGTTTTGATCTGTGACCCTGGGGACGCTGCTACAGTTGTAAGTGCGAGGACCAGTTGTAAGAGGTGGAGGAAAGCTCTCACTCACCCGGCAAAGGGGTCTAAAGCAGTGGTTCTCCACCTGAGGGTCAGGACCCCTTTGGGGGTCAAGCAACCATTTCACAGGGGTCATCTAAGATCATAAGAAAAGACAAATTTCCCATGGTGTTAGGAATTAAAGCTTCTATTCTGGAACAGCTCTTGCCACGCCAAAATTGTTTGGGTGCACACTGATTGCTTGTGCACAAAATCCTTCTACAGTGGTACCTCCACTTAAGAACGCCTCTACTTAAGAATTTTTCTAGATAAGAACCGGGTGTTCAAGATTATTTTTGCCTCTTCTTAAGAACCATTTTTCTACGTAAGAACCCGAGCCCGGAAAAATTTCCCAGGAAATTTGAGAGCGGCACGAAGGCCCGGCCAGTTTCCTGCCATTCCCCCTTTAATCCCGGCCATCTCGGGCTTTTCTGGGCTGCCAGAGGAGCCTTTTGGTGGCGCTTAAGGAGGCTTTGGCAGCCCAAAGCAAATAAAGCATTTTACTTTCTCTGGGCACCGTCTCAGAGTGCCTCTTTTTTTTTTTTTTAACCCTTAAAGTTTTGGATTTTTTTTATTCCCCTCACTTCACCTTCTTCCTTCGGCAGCGACTGTCCTCCTCCTCTTCTTCCTCCTCCTCCTCCCACCTAAATTCCGAGCTTTTATTTCTTTCCTAATGGGTTTGTACGCATTATGTGCTTTTACATTGATTCCTATGGGAAAAATGGCTTCTCCTTACAAACTTTTCTACTTAAGAACCTGGTCACGGAACGAATTAAGTTCTTAAGTAGAGGGACCACTGTATAAATCCATCGCGCTTGGCCAATGAAGAATTCTACCAGATTCTGACCAAGAGTTTATTCGGATGGCTCTTTGCCTAAGTGACTTCCTCTAACTGGTGAAGCTGCTTTTTAAGAAGAGGCTAGTGGACAGCATCTGTCTGAAATGGTCCAGGGTCTCCTGCTTGAACAAGGTCCCTTCTGTCTCTATTCTGACTTTCTGGATGAGGAGGGAAAAGTCTCAATAATAATACTAATAATACTAATAGTAATAATAATAGTAATAAATAAATAATAAATAAAGCTCTAAAACTCAAGCTGCAACGACTCTGGCATAAGCCAGCGAAAGTGGTCCCACGCTGGGTGCAGTGCCAAAGGATCTCAGCGGACATTTGAAAACCATCGGAATTGACAAAATCTCCATCTGTCAATTGCAAAAGGCCGCTTTACTGGGATCGGCAAACATAATTTGCCGCTACATCACGCAGTCCTAGGTGCTTTGGAAGCGCCCGACTGGTGATGAAATACGAAATCCAGCATAGTGATCTCGTTTGCTGTGTTGTATTGACATAATAATAATAATTTATTAGATTTGTATGCCGCCCCTCCCCTAGGCCGTTACAATTTTATGCATGGTACGTCTGTATGTCTGTTTGGGTTTTATTATAATGGGGTTTTAATTGTTTTTAGTATTGGATTATTATTATATGCTGTCTTATTATTGTTGTTAGCCGCCCCGAGTCTTCGGAGAGGGGCGGCATACAAATCCAATAGATAGATAGATAGATAGATAGATAGATAGATAGATAGATAGATAGATAGATAGATAGATAGATAGATAAAATAAAGATTCGGAGCGGCTCACAACAAGCTAAGAAAGGCTGGTCCAGTTGCCAGGATTCAACCTTTAGACCAGTGGTCCTCCACCTTTCTAATGCTGCGACCCCTTAGTACAGTTCCTCTTGTTGTGGTGACCCCCAACCATACGTCTAGTGCCAATTCTCCCAACGGAGCCTGAAGCTGATTGGCAGGAAGGTCAGAGGGACACCCCCCACAGTCAACGCCCGATTGGGCGGATTGTAAAAATAGGCTCCCTTCTGGCCACTCTCTGCCTGGTTGACTTGTTCTGACTGAGGAAGCTCATTGGATGAACTGCGAAAGTCCCCCCCCCCCCCAAGATCAGCCCAGTCGCCACCCTTCAAACTTTAGAGGCCAATTGCAAGTCACTTTTTTCATTGCCGTTATTATTTATTTTTATTTATTTATTTATTTTGTCCAATACACAATGAGGGTTTTAGTGGGTATATATCTATATACATTTAGTAAAATACATGATGAAGGTTATAGAGGAGATACTCATAGTAAAATATATCTAAGAAATAATAGAAAAGAAGATGTAGTAATAGAACATATCAATGAAAGAATAGAAGAAGAGATATAGGAATAGAAGAAAGGTATAGGAGATATAGGAGAGCAATAGGACAGGGGACGGAAGGCACTCTAGTGCACTTGTACTCGCCCCTTACTGACCTCTTAGGAATCTGGAGAGGTCAACCGTGGATAATCTAAGGGTAAAATGTTGGGGGTTTGGGGATGACACTATGGAGTCCAGTAATGAGTTCCACGCTTTGACAACTCGGTTACTGAAGTCATATTTTTTACAGTCAAGTTTGGAGCGGTTAATATTAAGTTTAAACCTGTTGTGTGCTCTTGTGTTGTTGTGGTTGAAGCTGAAGTAGTCGCCGACAGGCAGGACGTTGCAGCATATGATCTTGTGGGCAATACTTAGATCTTGTTTAAGGCGTCTTAGTTCTAAACTTTCTAGGCGCAGGATTGAAAGTCTAGTCTCATAGGGGATTCTATTTCGAGTGGAGGAGTGTTAACTTCAAACAGCTATAAATCAAGGACTGCATTGTGCACCGTGTAGCTACACTGTGCTTAACAACAGTTCATATAGTGGCCGTTCAAAGTGACAACAGCATTGGGGGAAAAAGGGACTTTCGACCATTTTTCACAGTTACGATCTTTTGCAGCACGTGGTCGAAATCCAGACACTTGGCAACCAGCTCATACACAGTGGTGGGTTAAGGCTCGCTGGTGCCCTAAGGCCTGACGAATCTTGCACTTCATTCTCTACAAATGAAGCCAAGCTTCGCATCCACACATTCTTCACATGCAAAGACACGCCAGGGTATCTGTCGAGGCACGTCTAACTGCATAGCAGATCGTGCAGAATGCAGCTGCGGGAGCAATCATGAGCTTTCCCAAAAATGCCCATGTAACACCAACACTCCACAGTCTGCATTGGTTGCCAATCAGTTTCCGGTCACAATTCAAAGTGTTGGTCATCACCTATAAAGCCCTTCATGCCACCGGACCAGGGTATCTATGAGACCGCCTTCTGACGCACGAATCTCAGCGACTGGTTAGGTCCCACAGAGTGGGCCTTCTCCGGGTCCCGTCAACAAAACAATGTTGCTTGGCGGGCCCTAGGGGAAGAGCCTTCTCTGTGGCGGCCCCGGCCCTCTGGAACCAACTCCCCCCGGAGATTAGAATTGCCCCCACCCTCCTCGCCTTTCGTAAGCTCCTTAAAACCCACCTCTGCTGTCAGGCATGGGGGGACTGAGATATTCTTTCCCCCTAGGCCTTTACAATTTATGCATGGTGTGTTTGTTTGTATGTATGTATGTTTGGTTTTACAAATAAGGGTTTTTTAACTGTTTTAGTATTGGATTTACGTGCTGTTTTGTACTAATGTTGTTAGCCGCCCCGAGTCTACGGAGAGGGGCGGCATACAAATCCAATAAATAGTAATAATAATAATAATAATAATAATAATAATAATAATAATAGCAGTTCAAACAGAAGAGACAGGAAAAGGAAGTACATGGGATTAGGAATCCCCTTTTCTGCCTGTAACAGTCTAGTTCAAGAGTCCCCAAACTTTGCAACTGATAGCAGTACAGTATACGGGTATTTGAGGGGTTGCCACAGAGAGGAGGGGGTCACACTATTTCCCAGGGCACCAGAGGGGCAGACCCAGGAGCAAACGATGGAAGGAGAGATTCAACCTGGAAAGAAGGAGGAATTTCTGACGGTGAGAGTGATCAACCAGTGGAACGCCTGCCAGCAGAGGTTGTGAACGCCCCATCACTCGACACACTCAAAAGGAAATTGGACTACAGGGTCCATTTCAACCCTAACAATAATCAAAAGAACCTTTAAGACTTGTGGACTATTCCATTCCATTCTATTTTCCACTCTACACTGCTCAAAAAATAAAGGGAACCCTCAAATAACCCATCCTAGATCGGAATGAATGAAATATTCTCATTGAATACTTTGCTCTGTACAAAGTTGAATGCGCACAACAGTGTGTGAAATTGATTGTCAATCAGTGTCGCTTCCTAAGTGGACAATTTGATTTCACAGAAGTTTGATTTACTTGGAGTTATATTGTGTTGTTTAAGTGTTCCCTTTATTTTTTTGAGCACAGTATATTTGCCAGGAATTGAGAGGGCTAGATGCCATGACCTTAATTATCCACAAATGTACAGATAGTCCTCAACTTACAAGTATTCATTTAGTGACCATTCAAAGTTACAACAGCGCTGGGGGGGGGGAAGGAACCTATAGAAACATAGAAGACTGACGGCAGAAAAAGACCTCATGGTCCATCGAGTCTGCCCTTATACTATTTCCTGTATTTTATCTTACAATGGATATATGTTTATCCCAGGCATGTTTACATTCAATTACTGTGGATTTACCAACCACGTCTGCTGGAAGTTTGCTTCAAGGATCTACTACTCTTTCAGTAAAATAATATTTTCTCACGTTGCTTCTGATCTTGGAGTTATATTGTTGTTTGATTTACTTGGAGTTATATTGTTGTTTGATTTACTTGGAGTTATATTGTGTTGTTTAAGTGTTCCCTTTATTTTTTTGAGCACAGTATATTTGCCAGGAATTGAGAGGGCTAGATGCCATGACCTTAATTATCCACAAATGTACAGATAGTCCTCAACTTACAAGTATTCATTTAGTGACCATTCAAAGTTACAACAGCGCTGGGGGGGGGAAGGAACCTATAGAAACATAGAAGATTGACGGCAGAAAAAGACCTCATGGTCCATCGAGTCTGCCCTTATACTATTTCCTGTATTTTATCTTAGGATGGATCTATGTTTATCCCAGGCATGTTTACATTCAATTACTGTGGATTTACCAACCAAGTCTGCTGGAAGTTTGCTTCAAGGATCTACTACTCTTTCAGTAAAATAATATTTTCTCACGTTGCTTCTGATCTTGGAGTTATATTGTTGTTTGATTTACTTGGAGTTATATTGTTGTTTGGTTTACTTGGAGTTATATTGTTGTTTGATTTACTTGGAGTTATATTGTTGTTTGATTTACTTGGAGTTATATTGTTGTTTGATTTACTTGGAGTTATATTGTTGTTTGATTTACTTGGAGTTATATTGTTGTTTGATTTACTTGGAGTTATATTGTTGTTTGATTTACTTGGAGTTATATTGTTGTTTGATTTACTTGGAGTTATATTGTTGTTTGATTTACTTGGAGTTATATTGTTGTTTGATTTACTTGGAGTTATATTGTTGTTTGATTTACTTGGAGTTATATTGTTGTTTGATTTACTTGGAGTTATATTGTTGTTTGATTTACTTGGAGTTATATTGTTGTTTGATTTACTTGGAGTTATATTGTTGTTTGATTTACTTGGAGTTATATTGTTGTTTGATTTACTTGGAGTTATATTGTTGTTTGGTTTACTTGGAGTTATAGTGTTGTTTGGTTTACTTGGAGTTATATTGTTGTCTAAGTGTTCCCTTTATTTTTTTGAGCAGTGTATTTTCCATCCCATCCCATCCGATTCGATTCGATTTCATTTGATTTGATTTGAATGCCGCCCCTCTCCATAGACTCGGGGCGGCTCACAACAATAACAAAGGCAATGTAAGAACAAATCTAATAATTTAAAAAACACTAAAACCCCCATTATTAAAAGCAAACATACACACAAACATACCATGCATAAACTGTATAGGCCCGGGGGAGATGTCTCAGTTCCCCCATGCCTGACGGCAGAGGTGGGTCTTAAGAACTATTCTATTCCATTCTATTCTATTCTATAGGACTGACTGACTCACAACATAGTAAAATAAAGAGAATGTGCGTGGATCCTCACTCTCCCAAAAATCAAAACCCAGCATCTTTAGACAGGCCATGTGAGAAGGTGCAGCATTCCACCACCTGAGATCACATGGTTCTTTCCACCCGGAGCGCGAGGTTCCCCATCCAATCTCGGCATCTGACAAGTCTGCACAGATCCCAGGCGGGGCAGGCGGTTGGCAAGGCGATCCGAAACTCAGTTCGGGGGCACTGCCAAGCCAGGGGGGAAAACAGGCAGCAGCAACACTGGATTCCCTGCTTATCAGTTTGTCTGCTGGAGCAGGTTACGTGACCTCAGCTGGGGCAGGTGGTTCGACTCCGGGGTTTTTTTTGCAAGGATAGGTTAAAACAAAGAAAAGTCAAAATGGCAGCCACAACGGAGATGTTGTGATGGTTGTCAGTGCTCCAAATAATGCACCCATGGAAAGCAGAACTCAGAGGCATGCAGATTATTATTATTTATTGGATTTGTATGCCGCCCCTCTCCGTAGACTCGGGGCGGCTAACAACAGTAGTACAAAACAGCATGCAAATCCAATACTAAAACAGCTAAAAAACCCTTATTATAAAACCAAACATACATACAAACAAACAAACAAACAAACATATCATGCATAAATTGGGGAAAGAATATCTCAGTTCCCCCATGCCTGACGACAGAGGTGGATTTTAAGGAGCTTACGAAAGGTGAGGAGGGGGGGCAGTTCTAATCTCTGGGGGGAGTTGGTTCCAGAGGGCCAGGGCCGCCACAGAGAAGGCTCTTCCCCTGGGCCCCGCCAAATGACATTGTTTTGTTGACGGGACCCGGAGAAGGCCCACTCTGTGGGACCTAACCGGTCGCTGGGATTCGTGCGGCAGAAGGCGGCCTCGTAGATACCCTGGTCTGATCCGGTGCCATGAAGGACAATTTGTTGGATACATCGTCTTAGCACAACTGGGTGAAAAGCGACTCTAAATGTCCCCTCGGTTAAAAAGTAAAAGTTTTCCCCTTTCCCCCCAAGTCATCAGTCCCCATCGTCCAATCGAGGGGCTGGCTGGTTGCTTGGTTACTTCGCTCCTCCTCTCCTCAGCCACCTGTCAGAATGACCTTGGTTCCCACAGGAAAATCTTTTTGTTTTGACTGCAAATCCCTAGCTAGCTATTCCGCCTGCTCCCCGTACTCTCTTTTTCCTTATGGTAACCCTGAAGCCTTCCACGAAGACTCGTTTAGGGTTGACAATGGTTTTTGGCTGCAGATGTCCC
Organism: Erythrolamprus reginae; assembly: GCF_031021105.1. Taxonomy (NCBI): domain Eukaryota; kingdom Metazoa; phylum Chordata; class Lepidosauria; order Squamata; family Dipsadidae; genus Erythrolamprus; species Erythrolamprus reginae. The sequence continues at coordinate 9,074,537 of NC_091962.1, read as the reverse complement.
TGGTCCTCCATGAGGCATATGATCTATCCTAACCTCCTTGGGCTTTTCCAACTGTGGTTATTTTACAAGAACAGTGGTTATTTTACAAGAACAGTGGTACCTCTACCTAAGAACGCTTCTACTTACAAACTTTTCTAGATAAGAACCGGGTGTTCAGGATTTTTTGGCCTCTTCTCAAGAACCATTTTCCACTTACAAACCCGAGCCTCCGAAACTGTAACCGGAAAAGGCAGGGAGAAGCCTCCGTGGGGCCTCTCTAGGAATCTCCTGGGAGGAAACAGGGCTGGAAAAGATGGAGAGAAGCCTCCCTGGGGCCTCTCTAGGAATTTCCTGGGAGGAAACAGGGCTGGAAATGGTGGGGAGAAGCCTCCCTGGGGCCTCTCTAGGAATTTCCTGGGAGGAAACAGGGCTGGAAAAGGTGGGGAGAAGCCTCCGTGGGGCCTCTCTAGGAATCTCCTGGGAGGAAACAGGGCCTCCACCCTCCCTTTGGTTTCCCCAATTGCACGTATTATTTGCTTTTACATTGATCCCTATGGGAAAAATTGTCAGAGGCCCCACGGAGGCTTCTCCCTGCCCATTCTGGCCCTGTTTCCTCCCAGGAGATTCCTAGAGAGGCCCCACGGAGGCTTCTCCCCGCATTTTCCAGTTACAGTTTCGGGAGGCTCGGGTTTGTAAGTGGAAAATTGTTTCTTGAGAAGAGGACAAAAAATCCTGAGCACCCGGTTCTTATCTAGAAACGTTCGTCAGCAGAGGCCTTCTTAGGTAGAGGTACCACTGTACTTCATAGGTAACTCAAGATGATGGACATACCTAATCCTGCTCCTTCCTCCTCTTTTCCCCGTCACACAACAACCCTGCGAGGTAGGCTGGGCTGAAAGAAACGGCTGGTCCAAAGTTACGCAGCCCTGTTCCCTTCCACACTTTCTGTGGGGGGCCCGTCAGCTCATCTGGGCCATCCTGACTCAACAGATCATGATCGATCGGGGCTGAGGCCAGAGAATTTAAACCCGGTCTAATCCAGGAACCCCTCATTTTTCGTTCCCATCGTCTCCAAAATGTTCACCTTCCTCTCTCAGTGCACAGCGTCCTCATCCGACGGTTCTTAACCACCAAGCCCCCCCCCACTTTTTTTCCTATGGGGGTTTTTCTCCCCCCCTCCTCGCTTTTAACTGCCTGATTAAGTTCCCTAAACGTGCCAAGCCGGGGAATGTAATCAGATCAAAATGTCATTTTGGTAATCACCCTGGCTGTGTCAGTCAGCTCCCTCCACGAGCAGGAGGTTAATGGGGAGTATAAATTTTCCCTTCACTATTATTATTATCATTAATATTAGCAGGGTTTTTGTTGCGGGGCTCCTGCCGAAAGGAAGTGCGGTATTGGCAAACAGCTACAAACGGGTGGGTGGGCAGGCGGGCGTGGAAGGCCCGTACACACCCACCCACACACCCACACACACTTAACACAGAGCTGGGGAGGGGGTTGAAAAGGTGAATGGGGTTTGTAGTAATTCTGGGATGTCTAATGAGGGCCATTTTTCTATACAAACACAGAGAGGGAGGGAGGGAGGGAGGGAGAGAGAGAGAGAGAGAAATGGGAATATTATTAAGATTTGCTTCTGGCTGTTTTCGCCGCACAATTAGGGCTGACTGGCTGGGACAGCGAAATGCACACAAGCCCACACCTTCTCTTGAGGCCGTTGTGTTTATAGATGTGTTGATAGTATAAACATGACCTGGTTTTTATTGGCCGTGTCAGTAGGGCAGTATTCTGTCTCCCTCCCTCCCTCTCTCTTTTCTTTTCCGCCTCATTCCCTCCCTTTTCCTTTCCTTTCTTTCCTTTTTCTCTTTCCCTTCTTCTTCTCCTTTCCTTTCCTTTTTCCCCTCCCTCTCTTCCGTTTTTCTTCCCCTTCCCCCTCTTCCTTCTTCCTTCTTTCCTTTCCTTCCTCCCTTCCTTCCCCTTTCCTTTCCTACCCTTCTCCTCCCTCCCTCTTTTCTTTCCTTTCCTCCCTCTCCCCTCCCTCTTCCCTTTCCTCCCTCTCTCCCTCCCTCCCTCTTCCCTTTCCTCCTTCCCTCCCTCCCTCTTTCCTTTCCTCCCTCTCTTCCTTCCTCTTTCCTTTCCTTTCCTCCCTCTCTCCCTCCCTCTCTCCTTTCCTCCTTCCATCCCTCCCTCTTTCCTTTCCTCCCTCTCTCCCTCCCTCTTCCCTTTCCTCCTTCCCTCCTTCCCTCTTTTGTTTCCTCCCTCTCTTCCTTCCTCTTTCCTTTCCTTTCCTCCCTCTCTCCCTCCCTCTTCCCTTTCCTCCTTCCCTCCCTCCCTCTTTCCTTTCCTCCCTCTCTCCCTCCCTCTTCCCTTTCCTCCTTCCCTCCCTCCCTCTTTCCTTTCCTCCCTCTCTTCCTTCCTCTTTCCTTTCCTTTCCACCCTCTCTCCCTCCCTCTCTCCTTTCCTCCTTCCATCCCTCCCTCTTCCCTTTCCTCCCTCTCTCCCTCCCTCTTCCCTTTCCTCCTTCCCTCCTTCCCTCTTTCCTTTCCTCCCTCTCTTCCTTCCTCTTTCCTTTCCTTTCCTCCCTCTCTCCCTCCCTCTCTCCTTTCCTCCTTCCATCCCTCCCTCTTCCCTTTCCTCCCTCTCTTCCTTCCTCTTTCCTTTCCTCCCTTTCTCCTCCCTCCCTCCCTTCCTCTTTTCTTTCCTCCCTCCCCTTCCTCCCTTCTCCTTCCCTCCCTCCCCTTCGTTCCCTTCCCCTTCCTCCCTTCCCTCCCCTCCCTCCCTCCCTTCCTCTTTCATTTTCTTTCCTCCCTCCCTTCCCCTTTCCTTTCTTTTCCTTTCCTCTTCTCCTCCCTCCCTTCCCCTTCCCTTCCCTTCCTTCTCCTCCCTTCCTTCCCCTTCCCTTTCCTCCCTCCCTTCCCCTTCCCTTCCCTTCCTTCTCCTCCCTTCCTTCTTGGGTGTCCAAACACTCTTAGCTAATAAAGAATATTCTCCTTTCATTTGCAACACGCTCTTAAGAGATGGGCCTGTTCTACATAGGTCATGAGGATACCTGCTTGACCCTCAAGGGTTATCATTGATGGGTCAGGAGGAGGGGTGTGGCCGTGTGGGGCTCTGATGAGCATTGGAAGTCTGCCCCCCCCTGCAGAAAAGCCATGAAGGGAAGATGAGCCCCCGACTGTTGGAATGCTGCAACAGGCCTTAAGTATGAAGGACCACTGGTCATTTGTTTTTTTCAACACTGTTGTAATTTCCAGCGTCCACTGAACAAATGGTTGTAAGTCGTGGCGTGCAGCCATTTCATCATTCCCTCTTTAATGCATGTTTGTGGTTAATAAAGGGGGAAAAAGACAACAAAGAACCAAGGGAGGAACGACATCTCCACTCGTCACTGCTCTGTTTTGGCAGCAGGACAACCAGCCCATCGAAGGGAACCTTAGCGATATACTATCGATTGGTCTCAATTTTCCTGACGGATGATGATAATCCTGCCTCTGCGCCTGGCCTCCTTAGGGACCGGCTTCCGACTCCAACATTCGGGGGGCTTGAGTTGCATAAAATGTATAGCACAGTGGCCAACTCTCTCTCTCTCTCTCTCTCTCTCACACACACACACACTAATTTTCTCTCTCTCTCTTTCTCGTTCCCTCTTATACACTCTCTTTCTCATTCTCTCACATACTCTTCTATCATTTTCTCTCTCTCATTCTTTCTCATTCTCTCTCACACACATTCTTACTCATTCTCATTCTCTTTTTCTCTCTCATACAATCTTTCTCATTTTCTCTCTCTCATTCTTTTTCATTCTTACTCTCACACTCTTCTCTCATTCTCTCTCTCACACATACTCTTCTCATTCTCATTTTCTCTTTCTCTCTCTTTTTCTCTCTCACACTCTCTTCTCTCATTATCTCTCTCATTTTCTCTTTCTCTCTTTTTCTCTCTCTCACACTCTCTTCTTTCATTCTCTCTCTCACACACACTCTTCTCATTCTCATTTTCTCTTTCTCTCTCTTTTTCTCTCTCACACTCTCTTCTCTCATTCTCTCTCTCATTTTTTCTTTCTCTCTCTCTTTCTCTCTCTCACACACTTCTCTCATCCTCTCCCTCACACACACTCTTTCTCATTCTCATTTTCTCTTTCTCTATTACACACTCTCTTCTCTCTTTCCCTCTCACACACTCTTCTCATTCTTATTCTCTCCTTCTCTCTTTCTCTCACACTCTCTTCTCTCATTCTCATTCTCATTTTTTCTTTCTCTCTCTTTTTCTCTTTCTCTCACACTCTCTTCTCTCATTCTCTCTCATTTTCTCTTTCTCTCTCTCTTTCTCTCTCTCACACTCTTCTCTCATCCTCTCCCTCACACACACTCTTTCTCATTCTCATTTTCTCTTTCTCTCTCTTTTTCTCTCTCTCACACTCTCTTCTCTCATTCTCATTCTCATTTTCCCTTTCTCTCTCACACACTCTCTTCTCTCTTTCTCTCTCACACACTCTTCTCATTCTTATTATCTCTTTCTCTCTTTCTCTCACACTCTCTTCTCTCATTCTCATTCTCATTTTCTCTTTCTCTCTCACACACTCTCTTCTCTCTTTCTCTCTCACACACTCTTCTCTCATTCTCATTCTCTCTTTCTCTCTTTCTCTCACACTCTCTTCTCTCATTCTCATTCTCTCTTTGTCTCTTTCTCTCTTTCTCTCACACTCTCTTCTCTCATTCTCATTTTCTCTTTCTCTCTCACACACTCTCTTCTCTCTTTCTCTCTCACACACTCTTCTCATTCTTATTCTCTCTTTCTCTCTTTCTCTCACACTCTCTTCTCTCATTCTCATTCTCTCTTTCTCTCTTTCTTTCTCTCTCTCACACTCTTCTCTCATTCTCTCCCTCACACACACTCTTTCTCATTCTCATTTTCTCTTTCTCTCACACACACTCTCTTCTCTCTTTCTCTCTCACACTCTCTTCTCTCATTCTCATTCTCTCTTTCTTTCTCTCTCTCACACTCTCTTCTCTCATTCTCATTCTCATTCTCTCTTTCTTTCTCTCTCTCACACTCTCTTCTCTCATTCTCATTCTCTCTTTCTCTCTTTCTCTCACACTCTCTTCTCTCATTCTCATTCTCTCTTTGTCTCTTTGTCTCTTTCTCTCACACTCTCTTCTCTCATTCTCTCTTTCTTTCTCTCTCACACACTCTCTTCTCTCTTTCTCTCTCACACACTCTTCTCATTCTTATTCTCTCTTTCTCTCTTTCTCTCACACTCTCTTCTCTCATTCTCATTCTCATTCTCTCTTTCTCTCTTTCTTTCTCTCTCTCACACTCTTCTCTCATTCTCTCCCTCACACACACTCTTTCTCATTCTCATTTTCTCTTTCTCTCACACACACTCTCTTCTCTCTTTCTCTCTCACACTCTCTTCTCTCATTCTCATTCTCATTCTCTCTTTCTCTTTCTCTCTCTCTTTCTCTCTCTCTCATTCTCATTCTCTCTCTCTCATTCTCATTCTCTCTCCACACACACACACTCTTTCTCATTCTCTCGTTCTCATTCTCTCCGTCATTCTCTCACTCTTTCTCTCACACGTTCTTTCTCTCATCAGACAGATTCAGATTAGCAGAGTTGGAGGTCATCTAGTCCAACCCCGACACCCAAGCAGGAGACCCTGCACCATTTCTGACCGATGGCAGTCCAGTTCTCTCCTTGGAAGCCTCCAGGGGTGACACTCCCACCACTTCCAAAAGTTCAAGCCAGTCCATACAACCCACCGAGAGACCGTGGCCTCCGTCTAAGCGCAGGGGGTGTGCGTTGTGTTCCTAGTGAGCCTTTGCGCAAAGCAGCTGCTAAGCCTTGTCGCTCTAGGCCAGCGCGTGCCGGCTGGGGAATTCTGGGAGTTGAAGTCCACACATTTTTTAATGTCTCCCTGGTTTAAGGAAACGCCGCTTTAGGCCAGGAGATAGAAATACTGCCCGACCTCAAAAGTGTTTAATTCAGTGCTCTGCGCCGGGGAGTTACTGCACCTCATGATTTATAGATGGAGTCGGAGAATGGGAAGAAAGAAACCCCGCGTTTGGAGGCGCCGAGTGCGAAACCTCTCGTCCTGGGCAGTCCGCAGGATTAATTGCGCCTTCTCCGGGGAGCATTTTCAATCTGCTTCTCCGCCCACACGGATTTCGCTCTCTCTCGCTTCCTTATGTTTACGCTGCTGAATTCCTCTTCCTGTCTCGTTCCGCTGAGCTGCCCTGGTCGTCTTCCAAATATTTAATTTCTTTAAATAAGATGCTCAAATGGGTATGAAACCAGGGTGGTTCGGACGGGCTCGGGCCAGCCGGTAGCGGCCACTGCAGACGGGCCTACTCGCTCGGATATAACACTGTCCTATTTAGCTACGGGTTTTTTTTCGAGGTCAGGTGTATGTGTGAGCGGTGCGTGTGCGTGCATGCGTGATAAGAACATGTGAAACACACCGATAGTCTGAACGTTGGGTATTTTTAACTCCACTTTAGCGTCATGTGCCTTTTCCTGTGTGACGGTCCCTATCCTGAATCACCCGTATTTGATGGAAGGGCAGAAGCGTCTATATCAGTGATGGGAACCCTTTTTTTTCTCCTCGGGTGGCAAAAGGGGGTGCAGGCACTTGGGCCCTCTCCCCTACGCATGCGCCCAGGCCTCACTGAAGCCTCCAGACTTCTGGTAGATTAGATTAGATTGATTGGATTGATATGCCGCCCCTCTCCGCAGACTCGGGGCGGCTCACAATAATGGCAAAAACAGTACAGAGTGACAAATCTAATATTTACCAATCTAATTACAGTTTTAGATTAAAAAATTCATAAAAGCAACCCCAATATATATAAACAAGCACACAATCAATCATACACCAAAACAACATGAGCAAGGGGGAGATGTTTCAGTTCCCCCATGCCTCACGGCAGAGGTGGGTTTTAAGGAGTTTAACGAAAGGCAAGGAGGGTGGGGGCAATCCTAATCTCAGGGGGGAGCTGGTTCCAGAGGGTCGGGGCCACCACAGAGAAGGCTCTTCCCCTGGGTCCCGCCACACAACATTGTTTAGTCGATGGGACCCGGTGAAGGCCCACTCTGTGGGACCTAACCGGTCGCTGGGATTCGTGCAGCAGAAGGCGGTCCCTGAGATTTATTTGATTGATTGATTGATTGATTGGATTTGTATGCTGACCTTCTCCATGGAGATATTCTGGTAGGCTTGTTGGGCTGGTTTTTTTGCCCTGCAGAGGCTTCCCTGAAACCTGGGGAGGGCGAAAATGGCCTGCCTCCACCTCCCAGAAGGCCAAAAATCAGCTGGCCAGCGCACACATACATGCTGGAGCTGATACAGGGCAAAGCCTCACATGCCCTCAAATATGGCTCCATGTGCCCCTTGTGGCAAAGATGCCATAGATTCATCATCACGGGTTTAAACGGTATCTGAGTTTTGGATCCCCCAAAATATCATTAAAGTCAGTCCTCTTCTCTTCTCTATTCCATATTCTGTATTTTATTCTTTCATTCTTAACACTCTTCTATTCCCTTATCTTCTTTTTTCTCTTTTCTTCTCTCATCAATTCCATTCCATTCCGTTCTATATTTTATTCTTTCATTCTTAATTCTCTTCTATTCTCTCTTTTCTATTCTCTCATCCATTCCATTCTGTATTTTATTCTTTCATTCTTAACACTCTTCTATTCCCTTATCTTCTTTTTTTCTCTTTTCTTCTCTCATCAATTCCATTCCATTCCATTCTATATTCTATTCTTTCATTCTTAATACTCTTCTCTTATCTCTTCTCTCATCCATTCCCTCCCATTCTGCATTCTCTCCTTTCATTCTTAATTCTCTTCTATTCTCTCTTTTCTCTTCTCTTCTTCTCTCATCCATTCCATTCCATTCTGCATTCTCTCCTTCCATTCTTAATTCTCTTCTATTCTCTCTTATCTTCTTTTCTCTCCTCTCATCCGTTCCGTTCCACTCCATTCTTAAGCGCCCGTTGCTGATGGTAGCGAACAGACCGACATCCGAACTGCAGGGACGAGGGGTTGGAAGAGACACGCTCCCAGTCACAGCCGAATGAAAAGCCAGCTATCAAGGATATTGATGTGAAAATGAGTTATGGACATAAACAGCTGGGGTCTTTTAGCCTCGTGCAGGGAAAGGAGATAAGCTTGTTTGCCTAGGTGAGGAGGCTAGCCGGAGGGGGGAGAAGGAGAGAGAAGGGAAGAGGCCATTAGAAGACGTCTTCCAGGTTTCGGGTGGGTGGGGAGAGGCAATAAGGAACAATGGTTAGAAGCAGTGTTCCCTCTAATTTTTTTTTGGGGTGGGCGGAAAAATATAGTGTCTGAGCGGCAGTCCCTTTGGGACTGGACGGCACAGAAATAATAAATAAATAAATAAACAAACAAACAAACAAATAAAAAACCCACCCTGTTTTGCCTCTGAGAATTTCAAAATAAAATACTGTACTGTGTGTCTATAACAGTGAGCTCATAATAGGGCAACTCTATCAATATCAAAATGCCACTTAAACAGTTGAGCTAGTTTCAAACTAGATTTTGATTTTCTTTCTCTCTTCCTTACTCCCATTCTTTTTCTTTCTCTTTTCCTTCCTCTCTTTTTTCTCTCTGTTTCTCTCTCTTCCTCTCTCTCTCCTTCCCTCTCACTCTTTCCCTCTCGGCTTCTGGGCAGGTTTGGAAAACTCTGACTTGATGATGATTTTTAAGGGAGCGATTGCTCACTGCTCAGCTTAGAGGGGACTATGGTTAGAAGGTAATGATGATGTCATCCATTCAGCTGTGTCCAATTCTTGGTGATTCCCTCGGCCGGATCTCTCCACGTCTTCCGATCTTGTGCTGTTTTTTTTTTCAAAGTTGTTCTACGCGCTGCTTGGTGTCGGCTTTGATGGCGTCTTCTTTGGCAGCCTGGTTTCCTTCTACCGCTAACTCTCCCCAACCTACAGGAAGTCCTCAACTTACAATAGAGCCGGAATTTCTGTTGCTAAGCGAGACCGTTGTTAATTTTGAATTTTAGCCCGTTTTGTGAAATTTCTGGAGGCGCAGTGGTTCGAATGCAGTATCGCAGGCTAAGTCTGCCCACTGCCAGGAGTTCGATCCTGACCGGCTCAAGATTGACTCCGCCTTCCGTCCTTCCGAGGGCGATAAAATGAGGACCCAGGTTTTGGGGGGGGGGGAATAAACCGCTTAGAGAGGACTGTAAAGCACTGCAAAGCGGTATATAAGTCAGGAGCCGGGGTGGCGCAGCAGGTAGAGTGCTGTATTGCAGGCCACTGTAGATCTGCAGGTCACCGGTTCAAATCTCACCACCGGCTCAAGGTTGACTCAGCCTTCCATCCTTCCGAGGTGGGTCAAATGAGGACCCGGATTGTGGGGGCAATAGGCTGGCTCTGTTAAAAAGTGCTGTTGCTAACATGCTGTTATGCACTTTGTTAAAAAGGGCACTATAAATAAACGTTTATTATTACTATAAATAAACATTTATTAAGTGCTGTTGCTCTTTTGCCACGGTTGTTAAGTGAAGCACTGCAGTCGTTAAGTTAGCCACATAGTTGTAAAGTGAATCTGGCACCCCAATCACGTATCTCCAGGACACTATAACCATCATAGTCTAACCATCATAGTCAGTTGCCAAGCATCTGAAGTGCTGGGGCCACGAAGTCACAAGTCAATTTCTTCCGTGCCTTTTGTAACTTTGAACGGTTACTAAACGAACTGCTGTAAACTGAGGACGACTTGCAATGGCTTTCTCCAAGGAATTCTCCCCCATGACATGGCTAAAATAAATGAGACACCGTTTTTAAAACACACTTCCAAGACTTGGGGCTTCCGATAATGCAGGAACCTAGTTAGCATGTCGTTTGGCGGGACCCAGGGGAAGAGCCTTCTCTGTGGTGGCTCCGGCCCTCTGGAACCAACTCCCCCCAGATATTAGAATTGCCCCCTCCCTCCTAGCCTTTCGTAAGCTCGTTAAAATCCACCTCTGCCGTCAGGCATGGGGGAACTGAGATATTCCTTCCCCCTAGGCCTTTAAAATTTTATGCATGGTATGTCTGTATGTATGTTTGGTTTTATAATAAGGGTTTTTTAGTTGTTTTAGTATTGGATTGTTACATGCTGTTTTTATCATTGTTGTTAGCCGCCCCAGTCCACAGAGAAGGGCGGCATACAAATCCAATCAATCAATCATTCAAGCAATCAATCAATCAACAAACAAACAAACAACAGAATGCAAATGGCTAAATTGCAGCCTAGCTCATAATTGCTACCTAGCTCTTAAAGTAATAGTATCACCATTTTCCCCTAACATACATTGCTGGTTTATCTTCATATATTGGAAACCCAAGCCATACAGTACATGGTACTGGCAAGGTCTAGCTAGCATGAGCCAGGGTCTAAGCCTCCCCACCCCTCTCCCAAAATGAAATCAGGATCTAAAACAATGGGGGGTTGCTACCGGTTTGCCCCGAACCGGTAGTCGTGTCATTAGGATGATCTGCGCACGAACCCATTAGTGATCTAGACTCTGGCCTTCTCGGCACCGGTCCGCCCACGTTTAACGCTGGCAAAAGATTTCAGTTTAAGCTGACATCATTTTTTTTTACTGATCAGATGAGAAAGAAATGACTGAGCGGAAGATCAAATGAGCCCCCGGATCAATAGCAATTTTGAGGAGAAATAAAAGTGAGACGAAGAATCTGCCATTTGCTCCGCTCGGCTGGGGTCGCCTTAGCCCATCTGGGAAAGGAGGAGGAGGGTTAGAAGGACAGTAAACCAGGGGTCTGCAGCCTTTTGTGGGGGGAAGTGCTGGCTGGGGAATTCTGGGAGTTGAAGTCCAGATATCTTCAAGTTGCCAAGGTTGGGAAACACGGGATTAGACGACCTCTAAAGGTCTTTCCAATTGGTTTTGAAGCCAGCCATTGCTCTGGTGTGGCGGGGCCCTTTAAACCTAGCCTGCTTTTTTAGACTGCCATTTGTTGGGAAGACGAACTGGTCTGAAAATGTTCATTGAGCTGAAAAAAGGGGTTTTCAGAAGGCAAGAGGGGAGGGACCTGCTTTGTAGGTCAGGTGTGAGAAAGGTGTGGGATTCTCTCGGGATCCAGTTGGAGGCAAAAGGCTCTGGAGACGGATAGACGGTGCCACCAGAGCGCTAATCCACCTGAGAAATTGGCATGGAATCGGTCTGTTTTCCTTGAACCTTCTCGGCTGCCAAAGTACCGCCGACGGGCAGGCTGTGCTAAATTCCATAATATGTCTCTAATATGTTGTAAAAGGTGAATCCAAGCATTCAATGGGAGGCAAGAGAGAAAAAGAGAGAGAAAGAGAAAGAAGGAAGGAAAGGAGGGAAGGAAGGAAGGAAAGAGAAAGGGGAGAAGAAAGAGAGAGAGAGAGAAAGAAGAAAGAAAGGAAGGAAAGAGAAAGGGGAGAAGAAAGAGAGAGAGAGAAAGAAAGAAGAAAGGAAGGAAGGAAGAAAGGAAGGAAGGAAAGAAAGCGGAGAAGAAAGAGAGAGAGAGAGCAAGCAAGAAGAAAGAAAGGAAGGAATGAAAGATAAAGGGGAGAAGAAAGAGAGAGAGATAGAAGGAAGGAAAGAGAAAGAAAGAAAAAAGAAGAAAGAGAGAGAGAGAGAGAAAGAGAATGAGAGAAAACAAGAAAGAGATCACATTGGGTAACTAAAAACAAAGGCAGTCCTCAACTTATGACTATAATTGAGCCAGGAATTAAGGCTGTAAGCCATTGTAGTTGTACACTTTGAAGTGAGGACCTTTTTAATTTTTTATTATTAAAAATAAATTTTATTTACATAAATAAATGCAATAACAATACAAGTGACAATACAAACACATAAGAAAAAAAGAAAAAAGAAAGACATAAGATATACAATAAAATAAAGTGGACGGGTGCACGACAGGTCTCTATTGAGAATATGTAAATAAAATTTATTTTTAATAACTATATATATATATTCTCTATAGTCATTTACACTATAGCTTAATAATCTAAATTATAAGTAGGTTAAATAAATGAAAGAAAAGAGAAAACGTGAAAGAAAGGAAAGATTTAAGTAAAAAGGCTTAATTTTTACATATATCTATATCTCATTTCTACAATTAACTTTGACACCAGATAATTATCTTTTCCATATTGAGGACATTTTTTCATGACGGTCATTAAGTGAATCTGATTGTTAAGCAAATTAATTTTCCCCTGTGGGTGCTTTGGCCAAAAATTGGAAGTAAATACTAGAAATTGGCACCATTTTGTAGGCGAGATCAATCCACAGTAACTGAATTTTAACAGGCCTGGGATAAATATATTTCTATCCTAAGATAAAATAGAGGAAATAGTATAAGGGCAGACTAGATAGACCAGGAGGTCTTTGTCTGCTGTCAATCTTCTATGTTTCTATAAATCGTGACCATACAACCTTAGTACGCTTCAGGGAGCCATCCAAGGGTATCTATGGGACTGTGTGTGTTTTGGTGTGGTCATAGTAAGTCCGGAAACAGGTCATTAACAGCTCTGGGGAGGTCTATCCTGACTTGGTAGAGTCCTGAAGAGCTCCGTCATAAGTCGAGGACTACCTGTGCCGCGATCATTAATTGTGAGAGATAAAAGGCGTCACGAACCTGCGTTTCTCTATATTCTCTCCCCAAAATCTTTGCCCGGGACCGTCCACATTGGAGGTGGATTGGGGGAGAGAGGCCTGCTTTGCCACAGGAGCGGAGCAGGCTCAGCTGGTTCCCTTGCCTTTTTTTCCCATGGAAGAAACATAAAACTCCCCTTCACTTTCCTTGCTCCACATTAACAGATAGAGGTAACAAATTAACACAGTTGGAAGGGAGACCTTGGAGGTCATCTAGTCCAGCCCACTGCCCACTCAGGAGACCCTACATCTGCCTCTACCTAGGATCGAACTCACAGCCTCCTTATTGTGAGGCAAGAGCTCCACCTTTAGGCCACAGCAATGCTCCTTCCTTCCTTCCTTCCTTCCTTCCTTCCTTCCTTCCTTCCTTCTTTCCTTCCTTCCCACATTGCCTCCCATTATTTTTTCCTTTTCCTTCCTTCCTTCTCCTCCTTTCCTTCTCTCTAATACTTCTCTCCCTCTTTCTTTCTTTCTTTCTTTCTTTCTCTCTTTCTCTCTTTCTCCCTTCCTTCCTTCCTTGCCTCCCTCCTTTATTTCCATTCCCTTCCTTCCTTCTCCTCCTTTCATTCTCCTTCCCTTTTCTCTAATCCTTCCCTCCCTACTCTCCCTCTTTCTTTCTTTCTTTCTTTCTTTCTTTCCTTCCTTCCTTCCTTCCTACATTGCCTCCCTCCCCTCTTTCCTTTTCCTTCCTTCCTTCACCTCCTTTCCTTCTCCTTGCCTTCTCTCTAATACTTCCCTCCCTTCTCTCCCCTTTCTTTCTTTCTTTCTTCCTTTTTTCCTTCCCTCTTCCTTCCTTCCTTCCTTCCTTCCTTCCTTCTTTTCTTTCTTCCTTCACTGCCTCATTTTTGGATATGTATGTGTTGTTTGCTTTTTAAATTTGATAGGGTTTTTATGTGCTTTTTTAATATTAGATTTGTTTTCGCTAGAATATTGTTTTTATTGTTGTTGTGAGCCGCCCCGAGTCTTCGGAGAGGGGCGGCATACAAATCTAATGAATTGAATTGAATTGAATAAATGGTGCCAGTAAAATGTTAGTACTGTACACTGAGAACATATTCACCAATGACAAATTCCTTGTGTCTCCAATCACACTTGGCCAATACAGAATTCTTCTGTTCTCTTCTGGCCTAGTCTAGTTTAGTCTATTTTCTGTTATTTTCTATTGTTTTCTATTTTTATTTTCTATTTTATTTTCTATTGAGAATCCTATTCTACTCTATACTGCTCTAAAAAAATAAAGGGAACACTTAAACAACACAATAGAACTCCAAGTAAATCAAACTTCTGTGAAATCCAACTGTCCCCTTATGAAGCAACACTGATTGACAATCAATTTCACCTGCTGTTGTCTACACATTCAACTTTGTACAGAATGAAGTATTCAATGACAATATTTAATTCATTCAGATCTAGGATGGGTTTTTTGTTTAATTTTTTGAGCAGTGTATGTTCTATACTCTTTATTCTTTATTCTATACTGCTCAAAAAAATAAAGGGAACACTCAAAGAACACACCCTGGATCCGAATGAAGAAAATATTCTCATTGAATACAACTCTGTACAAAGTTGAATGTGTAGACAACAGCAGGTGAAACTGATTGTCAATCAGTGTTGCTTCCTCAGGGGACAGTTGGATTTCACAGAAGTTTGATTTACTTGGAGTTATATTCTGTTTTTTAAGTGTTCCCTTAATTTTTTTGAGCAGTGTATTTTCCATATTCCATATTCTATATTCCATATTCTATATTCTATTCCAGTGCTACTTTATAATAAAACCACACGGGGTCTGCATCCAATTTGGTCACCCCATTACAAAAAAGATGTTGAGACTTTGGAAAAAGTGCAAAAAAGAGCAACCCAGATGATTAAAGGCCTGAAGATCAAAACAGGTGAAACACATTTGCAGGAATTGGGTTGGAATAGTCTAGAAGCCCTGATGGCCAACCTATGACACCTGTGCCACAGCTGGCACGTGTGGAGGCAGCCACCCTAGAACTTCCTGGTTTCTGGTGAGCATGCTCAGTAAGCAGAATGTTTTGTATCAGGCTTGCAAAGTTAGTCCTCGCTGTTTGCTCCCTCTTCCCTGACTTAATGGTAAGTGGGCTCGTAGGGGGCGGCGGGAGAAACCCTGGTTGGCCCCCACCTCGCTGTCCATCCGCATGTTCTGCCCTCACTGCTGCCCAGTTCTGGAGCCGAAGGGCCACAGCAGGGTCGCCAAAAACTCTTCTCCCTCCGCTGACAAAATAGAAAGGTAAAAAAAAATGGGAGATAGAGATAAAAAAGGAAGAAAGGAGAGGAGGGGAAAGAAGATGAAAGAGAAGGAAAGGAAAGGAAAGGAGGAGAGCGGAGGAAAGAAGGAAAGGAAAGGAGGGGAAAGAAGATGAAAGAGAAGGAAAGGAAAGGAGAGGGGAGGAAAGAGAAGGAAAGGAAAGGAAAGGAAAGGAGGAGAGGAAAGAGAAGGAAAGGAAAGGAAAAGAGGAGTAAGAAGATGAAAGAAAAGAGAAGAGAAGGAAAGGAGGAGCCTGAGCCGAGAGCGGGTCGCCTTTTGGCCAGGAAGCCCCTGAGGGTGCCGGACCCGCCAAGCTGCGGACTGGGCTGACGGCCACGTGCGCCAACGGGGGACTCCCAGGTCCCAGCGCCGGACCAGCAGCTGCAGCAGTTGGAGAGGTAGGCGAACCCCCCGGCCCCTTCCCGCCCCTTCCATGCAGCACTGCCCAAGGGCCACGCAGGTGTGAGTAGCGAGTAGGAGGGTGTGCGTGTATCATGCACGGCTGTTGGGGTGGTGGGGAGATTTCAAAGACTTTGTCGCGAAACTTTTAATCCAGCGCGGAGCCTCCAGGCGCCCTGCAAACACCCCAAGCGCTCGGAGCGGGCTTCTCCCGGCTCCTTCAAGTTAGCAGACCGCCCCGCTTTCCCTGCAAGGTTGCAGCGACGTTAAGAGGGAGGGAGAGAGGAGGAGGGTGTGTGTGAATGCACACGCGAGGGCTCGGTTGGTGGTGATGGTGGGGAGATTAAAACTACTTCAGGTGAAACTTCTAACCCACGGAGCCTCCCCCTGTTGCCTCCTGGCGCCCTGCAAACAGGCTTACTCCCCCCCTCGCCCCTCAGCTAGGCTTCGCCCCCTGGAGGTTTACGAGGGGGAGTAGCCTTAATATTTTGGGGGGGGGTAGCTGAGGAGAGGGGGGCAGCAGCCCGTTTGCAGGCACAAGGGAAGAAAGCTCCGTGCTGGATTAGAAGTTTCTTTCTTTCTCTCTCTCTCTCTCTCTCTCTTTCTTTCTTCTTTCCTTCCTTCCTTCCTTCCTTCTTTCTTTCCTCCCGCCTTCCCTCTCGCCCTCCCTCCCTTTTAAAAAAGTCCATTTCTTGCCCTGTTTTCTATCTAGACTGCTGGGATGAAGGGAGCAGGAAAGATTTAGTAGGTGAGGGCTCCTTCCAGTCCAACTCGGCTTCTGGCCTTCCTAGAATTAACGACTGTGCTCACCCCCAGTGCCTCTCTAACCTTTCCATCTTTAAATAAATCTTGGAAGCTGCATCTTTAAATACAGCGTCTCTGGTGGACTCTTAAAATAAAAAAAAACCCAAGTGCTTCTCCAGCACTTGCTTCTCTTCGCATCCAAAAATAGCCAGATTTCCCTTCTTTCGGTTCCATCCCCCTCGGCAGAGGAGCAATAGGCGGGTGGCAAAGCCCAAATCCCGAAATTCCTCTTTGCTAGTCCCGAAGACCCTTTTTCGAAAGGCGGCTGGATTTTTGGTTTTTTCCTCAAAGACGTTTCTCTTCCCATCCAGGAAGATTTCTTCAGATTTGGCCTTTCTAGTTCAACCCCCTGCCCAGTCCGGAGACCCTATATCTACCTCTACCTAGGATCGAACTCACAACCTCCTGATTGTGAGGCAAGAGAGCTCCACCTTTAGGCCACAGCAATGCACTTTCTTTCTTTCTCTCCCTCTCTTTCCTTCCTTCCTTCCTTCCTATCTCTCACCCACCTTCTTTATTTATTTATTTATTTTATCTATCTTTCTTTCTCTCTCTCTCCTTCCTTCCTTCCTATCTCTCATCCACTTTCTCTCTTTCTCTCTCTCTCTTTCCTTCCTTCCTTTCTCTCTCATCCACCTTCTTTCTTTCTTTCTTTCTTCTATCTATCTTTCTCTCTCTCTCTTCCCTTCCTTCCTTCCTCTCATCCACCTTCTTTCTTTCTCTCTCCTTCCTTCCTTCCTATCTCTCATCCACTTTCTATCTTTCTTTCTCTCTCTCTTTCTTTCCTTCCTTTCTCTCTCTCATCCACCTTCTTTCTTTCTTTCTTTCTTCTATCTATCTTTCTCTCTCTCTCTTTCCTTCCTTCCTATCTCTCACCCACCTTCTTTATTTATTTATTTATTTATTTATTTTATCTATCTTTCTTTCTCTCTCTCTCCTTCCTTCCTATCTCTCATCCACCTTCTTTCTTTCTTTCTCTCTCTCTCCTTCCTTCCTATCTCTCATCCACTTTCTTTCTTTCTCTCTCTCTTTCTTTCCTTCCTTCCTTTCTCTCTCTCATCCACCTTCTTTCTTTCTTTCTTTCTTCTATCTTTCTCTCTCTCTCTTTCCTTCCTTCCTTTCTCTCATCCACCTTCTTTCTTTCTCTCTCTCTCCTTCCTTCCTATCTCTCATCCACTTTCTATCTTTCTTTTTCTCTCTCTCTCTTTCCTTCCTTCCTTTCTCTCTATCATCCACTTTCTTTCTTTCTTTCTTCTATCTTTCTCTCTCTTTCCTTCCTTCCTTTCTCTCATCCACCTTCTTTCTTTCTTTCTTTCTTTCTTTCTTTCTTTCTCTCTCTCTCTCTCTCCTTCCCTCCTCCCTTCCTTTCTCTCATCCACCTTCCTTTGGTTCGGCCTTTCTGGATGGCAGAAGCCTGGCGAGCTCTTTTGGGTGCTCGCCCCCCCCCCCCCGGGATGATCTGTGGGTGGTTTAGGGGGGGCATAGGAAACATTGCCCATCTCCCCCCCTCCTTGTGTGCAAGAGAGGGCAGGGAAGCGGGGCGAGGCGAGAACCGCAGCGTGAAGGAAGGGCACGCCGCAGCCGAGTCAGGGCCGGCCGCATCAATTTGGACTGACAGCTAGCAATTACCCTGCCGGATCGGCAGATTACTGCAAATTCATTTATTACAGAGCTGAAGAGCAATGGGACTTATTTACTGGCAAATCCATACTCATTACAAGGCTCACCCTCGCCTGGCTACAAAACAGCTCAAGTGGAACAAACAATTATCCCCCCCACCCAGCGTTGGGGGGACCACGTTTTGCCCCGGGGCCAAGAGGGATGAGCCACGAGGGGGGGGGCAGGGCTGAGCTGGAGGGGTGGGTGGGTGGAGGGATGGAAGGAAAGCACACACCAAGCTGGATCCCTGTTTCTAGCCCCAGGGGTCTTCAACCTTGGCATTTTAAGCCTAGCGGACTTCAATTCCCAGAATCCCCTAGCCGGCTGGGGGAATTCTGGGAGTTGAAGTCTGCCAAAGTTGTCACTGTTGGAGACCCCAGCTCCAGCCTAGCACCCTCCTTCCTGGCAAGAGGTACGATGGGAGGGAGGGTCCTTGCCCCGCTGAAGAAGGCTGGGTGGGCATTAAAGCGAGGAGAATGCACCTAGTGGAAGCGCGAGAAAGAAAAATGGCGGTTCTCTAGGTGTTGTGGTGGCACCAACGTTTCCCATAGCGCCCCCCCCGTCCTCCTTGATTGGGCTGCAAGGGAATAGGATGGAGCCAGTTTGGTCTTGTGGTGAAGGCACCAGTTTAGAAACCAGAAGACTGGGAGTTCTAGTTCCATCTTAGGTATGAAAGCTGACTGGGTGACTTTGGGCCAATCACTGGAAGACTGGGAGTTCTAGTTCCGCCTTAAGTTTGAAAGCCGGATGGGTGACTTTGGGCCAATCATTGGGAGACTGGGAGTTCTAGTTCCGCCTTAAGTTTGAAAGCCAGATTGGTGACTTTGGGCTAATCATTGGAAGACTCCGAGTTCTAGTTCCGCCTTAAGTTTGAAAGCCGGATGGGTGACTTTGGGCCAATCATTGGAAAGCTGGGAGTTCTAGTTCCGCCTTAAGTTTGAAAGCCAGATGGGTGACTTTGGGCCAATCATTGGAAGACTGGGAGTTCTAGTTCCGCCTTAAGTTTGAAAGCCAGATGGGTGACTTTGGGCCAATCATTGGGAGACTGGGAGTTCTAGTTCTGCCTTAAGTTTGAAAGCCAGATGGGTGACTTTGGGCCAATCACTGGGAGACTAGGAGTTCTAGTTCTGCCTTAAGTTTGAAAGCCGGATGGGTGACTTTGGGCCAATCACTGGGAGACTAGGAGTTCTAGTTCCGCCTTCAGTTTGAAAGCTGAGTGGGTGACTTTGGGCCAATCACTGGGAGACTGGGAGTTCTAGTTCCACCTTAAGTTTGAAAGCCGGATGGGTGACTTTGGGCCAATCACTGGGAGACTGGGAGTTCTAGTTCCGCCTTAGGTATGAAAGCTGAGTGGGTGACTTTGGGCCAATCACTGGGAGACTGGGAGTTCTAGTTCCACCTTAAGTTTGAAAGCCAGATGGGTGACTTTGGGCCAATCACTGGGAGATTGGGAGTTCTAGTTCCACCTTAAGTTTGAAAGCCAGATGGGTGACTTTGGGCCAATCACTGGGAGATTGGGAGTTCTAGTTCCACCTTAAGTATGACTGTCAGCTGGGTGAAGTCTCCAAGCTAGAAACCAGGACACTGGGAGTTCTAGTTCTGTCTTAGGTGTGAAAGCCTGCTGGGTGATTGACTTTGGACCAATCATCAAAGTCCCATCGCCTCCCCACACTTTGACTGAGCTGCAAGGGAACAGAGTGGAGCCAGTTTGGTCTTGTGGTGAAGGCACCAGGCTAGAAATCAGGAGCCTGGGAGTTCTAGTTTTGCCTTAGGCATGAAAGCTGCTGGGTGATTTTGAGCCAATCGCCAGGAGGCGGTGAGTCCCAGCCCCTGCCTTAGCTATGAAAGCTGGCGGCATGACTTTGATCCAATCACTGGGAGACTGGGAGTTCTAGTTCCGCCTTAGGTATGAAAGCTGGTTGCGTGATTTTGGGCCAATCACCGCAGTGATTGTCCCAAAATCACGACAATGTGTTTCAGCCCTGCCTTAGCTACAAAAGCTGGTGGCCTGACTTTGATCCAATCACTGGGAGACTGGGAATCATAGTTCTATCTTAGCCACCAAAACCTTGAGCCAGTCCCCACCTCCTTTCTCAACCTACCCCATCTCACAGGGTTGTCGTAGTAGGAGGAAGGAATATTAACTATGTTTCCTGCTTTTGAATTGTTTATAAAAACAACGAAATAACTTTTATAAATAAAAGACAACAAAAATAAAACGGTCATCCCATCCCACCTGGGAGGAGGGCAGTTTCTCCAGGCTTGAATTCCCGGGTGCCTGTCTTGGCCCCAACTGCATTTTCATGATAGTCTATGCCCTTCCTACCTAGTTTGTTGGACCTCACCGCCCATCATCCCCTCCCCACCCAGTTCCCTACCTCCTTTGTAGAACTGAGAGCTGATGGATTCTCAAACAGTTTTCCAATTAAGCCGAAGTCACTCACAATGTTGGATACGGTAACGTGCCACAAAGGCCCAAGGACAACCCTTTGGCTACTCCCTCTCTCCTTGCAGCCCCGTCCTACCTGCCAAGGTTATTGTGCAGAGGATAAACATTTAAATATGTTAAAGGGTTAAATAAGGTTCAGGAGGGAAGTGTTTTAAATAGGAAAGTGAACACAAAAACAAGGGGCCACAACCTGAAGTTAGTTGGGGGAAAGATCAGAAGCAACGTGAGAAAATATTATTTGACTGAAAGAGTAGTAGATCCTTGGAACAAACTTCCAGCAGATGTGATAAATAAATCCACAGGAACTGAATTGAAACATGCCTGGGATAAACATAGATCCATCCTAAGATAAAAATGCAGGAAATAGTATAAGGGCAGACTAGATGGACCATGAGGTCTTTTTCTGCCGTCAGTCTTCTATGTTTCTATAAAAGAGGGGGATCCCACACATCACGTGGGACTGAATCGCGCTAAATAAATTTAAACGTATGGGTACCGGGTTCGAGATGGTTTAACCCGGGCACCTTGCTGCAGTTATCCACACCGATACGCCTCCCCTTGTGCCTCAAATGGCTTAATTGACTGGCAATCAAAACACACGTACACACACCCCACAAGGGGAGGCTGTCAGTTTAATTGAAATGTGGCTGCCAATTGCGTCCGCCCGCCTGCCGTGGACCAGCCCTGGCATGGCATCCCACCAGGCTCATCTTCGGAATATTCCCTCTGCTTGACAGAACACTAATTAAACCAAGTAAGGTGCATTATCGCTTGATTAAAAAAAAAAATTACGGGGGGTTTAATTGGTTTGTTAGTCGGCCCGAGGGAGAGCTGCCCAGCCTCTTGCTTGGCACCCTCAGCCCAGGAAGGGATCGGATCTCTGTCCGTTGAGACTCTCAGAACAGGAGACAGAATAACAGACTTGGCGTGGACCTTTGGAAGTCATCTAGTCCAACCCGCCCACCCCACTCAAGCAGGAGATCTACACCACTTGAGACAAATGGTTCTTAAAATCCTCCATTGATGGGAGCACCCACACATTCCACAGGCGACTGATTAAGAAACATAAAAACATAGAAGATTGACAGCAGAAAAAGACCTCATGGACCATCTAGTCTGCCCTTATACTATTTCCTGTATTTTATCTTAGGATGGACATATGTTTATCCCAGGCAACAATATCGCCAAAAAGGCTTCTAGATTTGTTAACCTGATCCTACGCAGCTTCTGCTCCGGCAATCTCACACTACTCACAAGAGCCTGCAAAACATTTGCCAGACCCATCCTTGAATACAGCTCATCTGTCTGGAACCCATACCACATCTCGGACATCAACACCCTTGAAAATGTCCAAAGATATTTCACCAGAAGAGCCCTTCACTCCACCACTTGAAACAGAATGCCCTACGAAAATAGACTAACAATCCTGGGCCTAGAAAGCTTAGAAGTACGGCTCCTAAAACACGATTTAAGTATTGCCCACAAGATCATATGCTGCAACGTCCTACCGGTCAATGACTACTTCAGCTTCAACCGCCACAACACAATGCAACAAATTCAAACTTAATATTAATCGCTCCAAGCTTGACTGTAATAAATATGACTTTAGCAATCGAGTTGTCGAAGCGTGGAACTCATTACCTGACTCAGTAGTGTCAACCCCTAACCCCCAACATTTCTCCCTTAGACTCTCCACGATTGACTTCTCCAGGTTCCTAAGAGGTCAGTAAGGGGCGTACATAAGTACACCAGTGTGCCTTCCGTCCCCTGTCCAATTGTCTCCCCTTATCCCATATATCATATATCGTTTCTCCCTTCATATATCTTCTCCTCTATTTTCATATTTTTTCTTTCTATGTAATACTTCATGTCTATTCTCTTCAATATGTATTGTGTATTGGACAAAATAAATAAATAAATAAATAAATAAATAAATAAATAACATTTCAGAGGCGACTGATTAAGAAACATAAAAACATAGAAGATTGACAGCAGAAAAAGAGCTCCTGGTCCATCTAGTCTGCCCTTATACTATTTCCTGTATTTTATCCTAGGATGGATCTATGTTTATCCCAGGCATGTTTACATTCAGTTCCTGTGGATTTACCAACCATTTTTGTTGGACGTTTGTTCCAAGCATCTACTACTCTTTCAGTAAAATCATATTTTCTTATGTGGCTTCTGACCTTTCCCCCAACTGACCTCAGATGGTGCCCCCTTGTCCTTGTGTTCATTCTCCTATTGAAAACACTTCCCTCCTGAACCTTATTTAACCCTTTCACATATTTAAATGTTTCGATCATGTCCCCCCTTTTCCCTTCTGTCCTCCAGACTATACAGATGGAGTTTTATTAAGTCTTTCCCAATAAGTTTTATGCTTAAGACCTTCCACCATTTTTGTAGCCCGTCTTTGGACCCGTTCAGAAGAAGAAGAATCAAAAACAACATACAGAATTTAATAAGTAATAATATAGATGTGCAAATAATGAATAACATTAGAATTTTCATTAGAAGGAATTTTAGAAAAGTATTGGTGCGATATATTATAGAAGCTTATGAAAGGTGGTAAAAAGTCAAGAATCGACATATATTGTTGAAATATAGAAATTTATGAAAAGTTGTAAATTGTCCAATATCTGGAAGTATAATCAACTCCAGGAAACAACTTCTGATAAGATAGGAGCGGTAAACATAGAAACATAGAAGTCTGACGGCAGAAAAAGACCTCATGGTCCATCTAGTTTGCCCTTATACTATTTTCTGTATTTTATCTTACAATGGATATATGTTTATCCCAGGCATGTTTACATTCAGTTACTATGGATTTATCTACCACGTCTGCTGGAAGTTTGTTCCAAGGATCTACTACTCTTTCAGTGAAATAATATTTCCTCACGTTGCTTTTGATCTTTCCCCCAACTAACTTCAGATTGTGCCCCCTTGTTCTTGTGTTCACTTTTCCTATTAAAAACACTTCCCTCCTGAACCTTATTTAACCCTTTAAGATATTTAAATGTTTCTATCATGTCCCCCCTTTTCCTTCTGTCCTCCAGACTATACAGACTGAGTTCATGAAGTCTTTCCTGATAGGTTTTATGCTTAAGACCTTCCACCATTCTTGTAGCCCGTCTTTGGACCTGTTCAATTTTGTCAATATCTTTTTGTAGGTGAGGTCTCCAGAACTGAACACAGTATTCCAAATGGGGTCTCCCTAGCGCTCTATATAGCGGGATCATAATCTCCCTCTTCCTGCTTGTTATACCTCTAGCTATGCAGCCAAGCATCCTACTTGCTTTCCCTACTGCCTGACTGCACTGTTCACCCATTTTGAGACTGTAAAGAACCTCTATATATTTTTTGTGTTTGTCTATATTCTGCATTGTCTTATCTTTAAAAAAAATTAATAATAATAATTTTTTTAAAAAAGGAAAATCCATAATTGATAGATAAGATTAACTCAGAAAAAAAGAAAAGAAGAAACCATCCCTGGGTAGACCATGTTTAACAACTGCCTCGCTTAGCAACAGAAACCTTGGAGTCCATTGTGGCCTCAAGTCGAATATTACCTGTCCCTTTCCATTTCAAGATTTTATTTTTTATCATTTATCTGTTTTGTCAAGTACATA
Organism: Erythrolamprus reginae; assembly: GCF_031021105.1. Taxonomy (NCBI): domain Eukaryota; kingdom Metazoa; phylum Chordata; class Lepidosauria; order Squamata; family Dipsadidae; genus Erythrolamprus; species Erythrolamprus reginae. The sequence continues at coordinate 9,050,692 of NC_091962.1, read as the reverse complement.
TTGGAGGTACTGTATATAAAGATATAATGATATTCATATACTGTACATGCTACTAGTAAAAAATAAGACGAAACATTAGATATAATAATATTCATATACATGATGCTAGTAAATAAATAAAAGAAACATTAGGACGGGACGGAAGGCATGCTGGTTCACTTATGGACGTCCCTTACTGACCTCTTAGGAATTGGGAGAGGTCAACAGTGGATAGCCTTAAGGGTAAAGTTTTGAGGGTTAGGAGATGATACTACAGAATCTGGTAGTGAGTTCCAGGCATCAGCTACTCAGTTACTAAAATAATATTTATTTATTTATTTATTTTTATTTATTTATTTTGTTCAATACACAATGAGGGTTTTAGTGGGTATATATCTACATACACATAGTAAAATACATGATGAATGTTATAGAGGAGATACTCATAGTAAAATATATAGAAACATAGAAACATAGAAGACTGACGGCAGAAAAAGACCCCATGGTCCATCTAGTCTGCCCTTTTACTATTTCCTGTATTTTATCTTAGGATGGATATATGTTTATCCCAGGCATGTTTAAATTCAGTTACTGTGGATTTCCCAACCACGTCTGCTGGAAGTTTGTTCCAAGGATCTACTACTCTTTCAGTAAAATAATATTTTCTCATGTTGCCTTTGATCTTTCCCCCAACTAACTTCAGATTGTGTCCCCTTGTTCTTGTGTTCACTTTCCTGTTAAAAACACTTCCCTCCTGAACCCTATTTAACCCTTTAACATATTTAAATGTTTCGATCATGTCCCCCCTTTTCCTTCTGTCTTCCAGACTATACAGATTGAGTTCATTCAGTCTTTCCTGATACGTTTTATACTTAAGACCTTCCACCATTCTTGTAGCCCGTCTTTGGACCCGTTCAATTTTGTCAATATCTTTTTGTAGGTGAGGTCTCCAGAACTGAACACAGTACTCCAAATGTGGTCTCACCAGCGCTCTATATAAGGGGATCACAATCTCCCTCTTCCTGCTTGTTATACCCCTAGCTATGCAGCCAAGCATCCTACTTGCCTTTCCTACCGCCCGACCACACTGTTCACCCATTTTGAGACTGTCAGAAATCACTACCCCTAAATCCTTCTCTTCTGAAGTTTTTGCTAACACAGAACTGCCAATGAAATACTCAGATTTAGGATTCCTTTTCCCCAAGTGCATTATTTTACATTTGGAAACATTAAACTGCAGTTTCCATTGCTTTGACCATTTATCTAGTAACGCTAAATCATTTACCATATTACAGACCCCTCCAGGAATATCAACCCTATTGCACACTTTAGAGTCATCGGCAAATAGGCAAACCTTCCCTACCAAACCTTCCCCTATGTCACTCACAAACATATTAAAAAGAATAGGACCCAGAACAGACCCTTGTGGCACACCGCTTGTAACCTGACTCTGCTCAGAATACTCGCCATTAACAATAACTCTCTGATGTCTATGCTTCAGCCAGCTTGAAATCCACTGAACTATCCAGGGATTAAGTCCAATCTTCACTAATTTATCTATCAGCTCTTTATGTGGAACCGTATCAAAGGCTTTGCTGAAGTCCAGATAGGCAATATCCACGGCACCACCTTGATCCAACACCTTTGTGACATAGTCAAAGAACTCAATGAGATTAGTCTGACACGATTTGCCTTCAGTAAAGCCATGCTGATTTGGGTCCAATAAGTTATTGTTTTTTAGATGCTGATTTATCCTCTTTTTGAGTAGAGTCTCCATCATTTTAACTACAACTGATGTCAAGCTAACTGGCCTGTAGTTACCAGCTTCATCTCTACTGCCCTTCTTGTGGATAGGCACAACACTGGCCATTCTCCAATCCTCAGGAACATCTCCTGTTAACAGGGATTTGTTAAACAAATCAGTCAGGGGGGTAGCAATGACAGATCTGAGTTCTTTAAGAACTCTGGGGTGGATGCCATCTGGACCCATTGCCTTATTTATCTTTAATCTTTCAAGTTCTTCTAAGACATCGGCTTCTAAGATCACTGGAGCTGAATCCGTACAGCTGGAAGCAATGCTATATCCCTCTATAGTATTATTATTATTTTGTAAGGTGTCTTTTGAGAAAACTGAACAGAAGTAGCTATTGAAATGGTCAGCGATCTCCTTATTCCCATCAATGTATGTATTATTCCCGGTACTAAGCTTCGTGATGCTGCACTTTTTCTTCTTCCTATCACTAATATATCTGAAGAAGGTTTTATCCCCCTTCTTCACAGATTTTGCTATTTCTTCCTCTTTTGAGGCTTTAGCAGCATATATTATCTGTTTCGCCTCCTTCTGTCTCATTTTATACACCTCTCTATCAGCTATACTTCCAGACTCTTTATACCTCCTATAGGCAGCCTTTTTTTCATTGACTATAGCCCTTACATCATTGCTAAACCATAGCGGTTTCTTCTTCCTTTTACCTTTAGTTACTTGCTTTACATAAAGTCTTGTGGATTTTAAGATGGCCTTTTTTAATACAGTCCACTGGGTGCTTGCTCCTGCCATTTTATCCCTCCCCTTTAATTCATTATTTAAATATTCCCCCATTGCATTAAAATTTGTTTTTCTGAAATCCAATACTTTGGTTGCAGTATAGGATTGCTCACCATCAGTTTTTACATCAAACCACAAACATAGATGGTCACTGCAACCTAAATTTTCTCCCACCTTGACCTCTGAAACCCGATTCCCATTGGTAAAAACTAAATCTAGAATATTCTCCCCTCTAGTTGGTGTCTTAACTAGCTGTGCCATAGCTGCTCCTGTAAAGGCCTCTACTATATTCTTACTTTTGCATGTAAGGGCACTGGGGATATTCCAGTCAACATCAGGCATGTTGAAATCACCCATAACCACAATATCTCCCTTTACTGCCATTAGGGTAATCTCATCCACCATCTTGTTGTCATGTTCCTCAGATTGCCCTGGAGGCCTATAGATCACCCCAATTCTAATGACAGAACCGTCTTTATTTTGCATGCAAATCCAGAGGGTCTCCAGATCTTTACATGTATTTTGAATTAGTATTGTTTTTAGACTTTCTTTAACATAAATGGCTACTCCACCTCCCCTTCTCTCTATTCTATCCTTCCTATACAGTGTATATCCTGGTATGGATATTTCCCATTCATTAGAATCCCTAAACCATGTCTCAGTTATGGCAACCAGATCCAAATTATCTCTAGATATTATGGCCATTAACTCACAGAGCTTGTTGCTCAAGCTTCGAGCATTTGTGTACATTACCCGAAGGACATTATTTTCATTATTAGTTTGCCCCTTATCATCAGCAACTACATCTATTTTATTTACAGCTCCCTTTTCATAAGCTTCCAGAAACTGATTTATCCTCATTGGTCGGGGACAGAAATCCTCCACATCTGGTACATCTCTGTCCCCTTTACCTAGTTTAAATGCCTGTCCAAAAAAGTTCTGAATTCCTCACCGAGCACCTGGGCACCTCTGTATGATGGATGCAAACCATCCCTCTTAAACAACTCCCTATTAGACCACCTATTGACATCATGACTTACATAACCAAAACCTTCAGCTTTACACCACTGCCTTAACCACACATTAAACTCTCTGATACAACTTGTTTTACCCTCCTGGCCACAAACCGGTAACACCTCTGAGAATGTCACTGAATCAGTTATTTTACCCAGCTCCACACTTAGACATTGAAAATCTCTTTTTACTACATTAACATTTCTCTGGGACAAATCGTTTGTGCCAAGATGCACCACCACATCAACGTTATTATCTTTACTCACAGCCTTGATAATGTTTGTAATCCGCCTCCTATCCCTGTGGGCAGTGGCTCCTGGAAGACACCTCATCACCTTCACTACATCCTTCCTCTGTCCCAAATCAACACCTCTGACAATCGAGTCACCCACAAGAACATGTGTCCTCTCTTTATTTCTACTAACTGGACTTGGTATGGTGACACTATGCTCCTCATTTACAACAACTTCTCCTTTGAACATCCCCTCATTCTCCGCCTGAGGGGCCTTGCTAATATCTACAACATCCCTACTATTTAAATCCGCATCTAAGAAAGAAGAGAAGAGAAGATATAGGAACATATCAATGAAGGAATAGAAGAGATATCGGAATAGAAGAAAGGTATAGGAGATATAGGACAGGGGACGGAAGGCACTCTAGTGCACTTGTACTCGCCCCTTACTGACCTCTTAGGAATCTGGAGAGGTCAACCGTAGATAATCTAAGGGTAAAGTGTTGGGGGTTTGGGGATGACACTATGGAGTCCGGTAATGAGTTCCACGCTTCGACAACTCGGTTACTGATATTTTTTACAGTCAAGTTTGGAGCGGTTAATATTAAGTTTAGATCTGTTGTGTGCTCTTGTGTTGTTGTGGTTGAAGCTGAAGAAGTCGCCGACAGGCAGGACGTTGCAGCATATGATCTTGTGGGCAATACTTAGATCTTGTTTAAGGCGTCTTAGTTCTAAACTTTCTAGGCCCAGGATTGAAAGTCTAGTCTCGTAGGGAATTCTGTTTCGAGTGGAGGAGTGAAGGGCTCTTTAGTCGAGTTTGGAGCGGTTTATATTACTTTTGTATCTGTTGTGTGCTTGTGTGTTGTTGTAGTTGAAGCTGAAGTAGTCGTTGACAGGAAGGACATTGTAGCATATGATTTTATGGCCTATGCTTAGGTTGTGTTTAAGGCGATGTAGAGTTTCTACTTGCGTCCTCTCTCTCTTTCTCTCTCTCTCTCTCGTACATTATCCTCAATATTAAGTTATTTAAGGGGGAGAGGGAGTTTTTGGCAGGCTTTCCCTCGCAAAGGAGAGGCGGAGGCAGGCAAAATTCTGGATTATTGCCTCTCGCTGGCAGGCGCGTTTATGCGCTGCAGCCCAGGGAGCTGAGCTCCCCAGTTCAGCTTCCGCTGCCAAACGCACTCCGTCCTGGTCACTCCCCAGCAGTAATTAAGGCACCACAAGGTCGATGGCGGCAGGGAAAGAGAAGCGTTCAAGGATAAGAAGATTACACGGCTAAGCCCTTCCTTCCATCAGATAAAAGGAGACGGAGCAGTTTCCTTGCCACCTCTGGAGCACCCTCTGGGGAAGTGGGGGGGGGGGGGGTTCAGAAAGAGAGAAGAGGAGGGGTTCTCTCTTTTGGAGGGTCTCATGCAGGGGCAGGCCACTGAGGGGACTTGCAGGGGTTCGGGAGGCCCTCTAGCTAAGATTCTGTGCAGTTCGGAGAAGCCCCAAAATCCCACTCCTGGCTGGCTGCACCCTCTCCTCCCCTCTCCTCCCAGGAATCCTCACCTGGCCTGTTTTGCATGCAATTCAGTGAAAGGTGTGAACGGAGGCTTGGGAGGGCGAAAAATGGACCTACTTGAACTTTGGGAAGGCTGGAAACCATCCTCTGGAGCCCGAGGGAAGCCATTTTTGGCCTCCCAGAGGCTCAAGGAAAGGGAGCCCAGCAGCCGATGCGGTCAGGTTCTCCATCCCAGTAGGAAATATTTATTTATTTATTTATTTATTTAGTTAGTTAGTTAGTTAGTTAGTTAGTTAGTTAGTTAGTTAGTGTGTGTTCTGCCAGGCTCTATGGTATGAGTCTCCCGAAAATTCAAGGGTACAAATTTCAGACACACACACACACTTGAAAGTTCAAAAACAATGTTCTTTATCACAAAAATTCAAAAGAAACAAAGCACCCTTTTTGTACTTGTCCCAAAACAACCTGGTAGTCTGCACAATCCCCTTAATCAGTCCTTAAGTCCTTAGCTAGCAGCTGTGAAGGAACGTCATAGCCCTCCTTCTTCCAACGAAGTGAAACACACACACTTTGCTCTGCTTTGGTTTCAAAGTCGTGAAAAATCAACAGCAAGGCACGGTCCTGAACAACAACGATCAGATAATCTTTCACAACGGCCAAACCAACACGCTGCTATTTATATCAGCAGCTCTAATTACTGGAGCCCCACCCAAACACAGGTGGCCTCTCTTATCTCCTGTAATATTTCTTCAATTGGTCTCTTCGATGCCCAATTCTGCGCATGTGTGAGTCTAACACTTCCTCATCCGAATCGACCGAAGATAATGGAGATTGGCTTCCTGGGCTGTGTGCCAAGCCCCCCTCTTCCAAGTCTCCCCCACCTTCTTCTTCGTCCGAGGAAACTGCACTACCTGACTCTAGACTTTCTAGGCCCAGGATTGAAAGTGTAGTCTTGTAGGGTATTCTGTTTCAAGTGGAGGAGTGAAGGGCTATGGATCTGTGTGCCACCTGTGACACCCATGCCATAGGTTCGCCATCACTGTTGTGGGTCAGCTAGTCCACGCACACACCCCTGCCCAAGCAGGAAACCCTGTTGCACCACTTGTGACTGAGGGCAGTCCAGTCTCTTCCCGAAAGCTTCTATTGATGAAGCTCCCGCAACTTCCCAAGGCAACATCTTGTAGGCGAAATCCACTCTCTCATCGACACACTCCTTCCCATCACCCCTCCTGACTCCAGAGGGCTGGAATGGCATTTACGGCGCACGTACATCATTCACACAACAACCGGCTCCTCGGGCAGCCCAAAGCCCCCGATCAGCTCTGCGCGTGGGGCAAAATGAATGGGAAAGTTTTTCAGCTTAGCAAGGCAGACTCAAGAATCCGGGGAAGAAGGGGGGAAAAAGCTTTTGCAGAAAAATGTGACTTTCTTTTATTTTAGCAAGGAATACGGCCCCCGCCCCCCCTTCTCCTTTCGAACTCAGCTTTGCGTCCCAGGAGAGGCGGCCCGTCACACGCTCGCGTACCCAAAGGCCTGCAAACACATGGAGGAGGCACACTTCCCCCACCCCCGTTTCTGCCATCCATCTCCCACCCCCACCCCGCCAACGCCCCCCATTGTAGCATCCGGATCGGGCGGTGACTGAATTTACACTTCTTCACACATGCACGGCAGCCTGTCTCTCCCCACCCCCCTTAAGAAGGCTGGCTCGCACTCCTTCTGAGCTGTTAAATGTGTTTTCACACAAGACGCTTTAAAAAAAACGTCTCGGAGCCCCTGGCACGGGATTTGTTGATGCGGGAGAAGAACGGGGTGGGGAGGAAGAGCACCGTGGTAGGCGCGGTCCCTGGGATGTGCGCCACAGCGGAAAGCCGCAAAAGTCACTTGCAAAGGGACAACCAAGTGGTTGAACTGCCAGCCTCGAGATCCCAGGTTTGGGAGTCCTCAACTTTGCAACAATTTGTTCAGCTGCTGCTCAAAGTTACGACGGCGCTGAAAAAAAATGACTTAGGACCTTGTTTTGTTTCGCGTTTTAAACTCGGGTGCTTGGCAACTTGGGATCACGTGATCAGCGCTTGGGCCAGGGGTAGGCAAAGTTGGCTCTTCTATGACATGTGGACTTCAACTCCCAGAACTCCTGAGCTAGCATGCTTGACCCAGGAATTCTGGGAGTTGAAGTCCACAAGTCATAGAAGAGCCAATTTTGCCTACCCCTGTTCTGGGTCCATGGGGAAGCCACCTCACAGCTGAAGGGACTCCCTTAACAACCGTGGCAAGGAAGGTCGTAAAACGGAGCGAAACTTTGCAACAGAAATGTTGGGCTCCATTGTGGTCATAGGTCTACTGGTAGTCCTTGACTTACAACCATTTAGTGATCATTCAAAGTTACGACGGCAGTAAAAAAAGGGACTGAAGGCTGTTTTTCACACTTACAATCATTGCGGCATCCCCAACTGATTCATATCTATGAAAATGGCAGTGACGTAGTGTCACGTGAATCCCCTTTTTGCAGTCTCCTGACCAGTCAGTGAGGCAGCCATATTCACTTAGCGACCCTGGGACTAACTCAACCCCTGCCCTGATTCACTTAACAAAAAAAGTCGTAAGATTGGGGGGAGGCAGGGAGAGGGATTCGCTTGACAAATGTTCTCACTTACAACAGAAATGTTGGCCTCCATTCTGGTCTTAAGTTGAGGGTTCCTCGCATTCTGGCTCGGCCCCCACTGCCTACCTCCAAAGCTCATCCCTTTTTCAACCTGAGCCAAGGTGGTTGTAGTGCAGTGTAGTCCTGAACTAACTAGCTGTAGTTGAGCACTTCAAATCCTACCTTTGGCTCAAGGTTGACTCAGCCTTCCGTCCTTCCAAGGTGGGTAAAATGAGGACCCGGATTGTTGGGGGGCAATATGCTGATTCTGTAAACCAGGGGTAGGCATGCTTGGCTCAGGAATTCTGGGAGTTGAAGTCCACAAGTCATAGAAGAGCCAACTTTGCCTACCCCCTGCTGTAAACCGCTTAGAGAGGGCGGTAAAAGCACCGTGAAGCGGTATATAAATGCTATTACTATTGATAACCTGTCTGTATTTTCTCTCAGTGCCAGGAACAACGAGTGAGTAAGAAGGGAGAGGGGGGATTGTAGGAAGAGACCCTCCGTTCAGGTGGCCATTTCAGGTCCCTTGATGCTTTCCTTATTTTCATTCCGGGCCCTTTGTAGGGCTCTCGGCTGCTCCTTTAATCGCATTTTCAAGGTTGCCCAAGCGATGTTCTTATCTATGCAAATCCAAAGAGGCTGACGGGTGTCGGTGCAAATAGGCGTGAAGGAGACCGGAGTGCCAGAAAATCAACCGAGGATTTATGGTTGGGGTTGTCGGTGTTGTTATTTATGCACCTTCTACCAAGGTAGTCCTGACAGCCCTCGCTGCTTTTCGATTATCGGATCCTTTCCAAGGATGTAGGACGGCTAAAGACGCCGTCGTAACAAGGTGCTGCTCTTGAGTCGGGCAACTTTGTGCAATCGACATTTTGAGATTCCGTCCGTTCCGATGGCGTTCAAACGCTTTCCTGTAATTCTGGTTGGGGGGCAGACAAAATACCCATTTTCTCCTCTTAATCAAAGCACCGTGGATAAAAATCCTATGGTCGCTAGGAGTGCAAAATGACTCGATGGGCTGCCCGTAATTAGTCAGTCGGTCAATCAATCAATCAAATCGGTCCGGGGAATTGCTTGCAATTTTAGCTTTAATTTGAACATTGAATCTTATTAAAATGTCCCTTGTATGAAGAGTTACTGTCTCTGCACTCGGCTCTTAGCAGATTGCTTCTGGTGAATGGCCCGGGCAAGAAAACACACAATTTAAAGCACATTTGTCACACAAAACCAGTCATTCAAGAGACACATGGAAGTGCACGCAAGCCTGGCAGGACCATAATCCTTTCCCAAGAAGAGTTCTAAGTTTGTGGGGGGGGGGGTGGTGTGCATGGAATTATGGGTGTGGGCACACAGGCGTGCAAGTCCCCGTGCCCCCCAATCTTTTGGGACATGAGTCAAAAAAGGTTTACCATCACTGCTCTAGATGGATTGTCTTCTTCTTCTTCTTCTTCTTCTTCTTCTTCTTCTTCTTTTTCTTCTTCTTCTTCTTCCTCTATCTCTCCCTCCCTCCCTCCTCTCCATATATATATGGATATACAGTGGTACCTCATCTTACGAACGCCTCTTCTAACAAACGTTTCGAGATACGAACCCGATGTTTACGATTTTTTTTGCCTCTTCCGAACTATTTTCACCTTACGAACCCAAGCCGCTGCTGCTGGGATGAAGGGGTTTCTTTTTTTCCCCTTTTTTGAAGAAAGAAAAGGGAGGGGTGGCTTGGAGGGGGAAAGACTTTGCATTAAAAAAAGTAGGAGAACAGCGTGCTTGCAGAGGCACTGAAAGGGTGTCTTTTGAAGAAAGAAAAGGGAGGGGCGCCCCCCTTGCCTTTCTTCCTTCCCACTCACCCTTTAGCCTAGCCTTGCTTCTTCCACCCGCCCCCTTTAGCTGCTCCTCACTGCCCTCTGTTCGCCTCCCTTCTAAAGTTTGGGATTTTCCTGAAGGATTTGCACGCATTATTTGCTTTTACATTGATTCCTAGGGGAAACATTGTTTTGTCTTACGAACTTTTCACCTTACGAACCTCCTCCTGGAACCAATTAAGTTCGTATCATGAGGTACCACTGTATATATACATAATTTCTAACTTGCCCATAGTGTCTGAATCTTCGAGAAAATGACAAGATCTACGGAGAAGGCTGCAGTAGGGTAGATTTCCAACAGCGGAAGGATGTCCCAGAGGTGCTATTTCCAAGAGGCGACAACACCAAAGGTTGCACATATGCGTGTATTGCCCTCTGCTGGCACTTCCTGGCTACCAGATCAAGAGCTGCATTGAAAAACCAGAGCGGGAGGGTTCGAAAAAGGGAGTTTCTCCTCCCCCAGTTCCCCACTCCTAAATCTCTAACGGTAAAAACCACAATTTTTGGTGGTCCTTCCCGCCCAGGGCTGAAATCCAGCAGGTTTTGGAGAACTGGTGGTGGAAACGTTGAACAGGAAAATACCGCCTCTGACTGGCCCCAGAAGTGGGGTAAGAGTGGGGTAAGTGGGGTAAGAGCGCACAGTATCCACAGTAGAGACCTTCAAATTTCTAGCTTCTATCATATCTGAAGACCTAAAATGGTCACCTTGCATCAAAAAAGCACAACCAAGAATGTTCTTTCTGCGCCAACTCAGGAAGCTCAAACTGCCCAAGGAGCTGCTGATAGAGTTCTACAGAGGAATCATTGAGTCTGTCATCGGCACCTCTATAACTGTCTGGTTTGGTTCTGCAACCCAACAAAACCGACACAGACTTCAGAGGAGAATCAGAACTGCAGAAAAAACAATGGCTGCCAACCTGCCTTCCATTGAGGACCTGTAGACTGCACGAGTCAAAAAGAGGGCGGTGGAAATATTTACGGACCCCTCGCATCCTGGACACAAACTGTTTCTACTCCTCCCCTCAAAACATCACACTGCCCACCAAGAAAACTAGACACAATAACATTTTTCCCCCGAACGCCATCACTCTACTAAACAAATAATTCCCTCAACACTGTCAAACTATTTACTAAGTCTGCACTCCTATTACTACTATTTTTTTCTCATCATTCCTATCACCCCTTTCCTCCCACTTAGGACAGTATGACTGTCACTTGTTGCTTGTATCCTAAGATTTTTATTAATATTGATTGTTTCTTCATTGCTTATTTGACCCCTATGACAATCATGAAGTGTTGTACCTTAGAAACATAGAAACATAGAAGACTGACGGCAGAAAAAGACCTCATGATCCATCTAGTCTGCCCTTATACTATTTCCTGTATTTTATCTTACAATGGATCTATGTTTATCCCAGGCATGTTTACATTCAGTTCCTGTGGATTTATCAACCACGTCTGCTGGAAGTTTGTTCCAAGGATCTACTACTACCTTACACGACTCTTGATAAATTTATATTTTCTTTTATGTACACTGAGAGCATCTGCACCAAAGACAAATTCCTTGTGTGTCCAATCACACTTGGCCAATGAAGAATTAGAAACATAGAAACATAGAAGACTGGTGGCAGAAAAAGACCTCATGGTCCATCTAGTCTGCCCTTATACTATTTCCTGTATTTTATCTTACAATGGATATATGTTTATCCCAGGCATGTTTAAATTCAGTTACTGTGGATTTACCAACCACGTCTGCTGGAAGTTTGTTCCAAGCATCTACTACTCTTTCAGTGAAATAATATTTTCTCGCGTTGCTTTTGATCTTTCCCCCAACTAACTTCAGATTGTGTCCCCTTGTTCTTGTGTTCACTTTCCTATTAAAAACACTTTCCTCCTGGACCTTATTTAACCCTTTAACATATTTAAATGTTTCTATCATGTCCCCCCTTTTCCCTTCTGTCCTCCAGACTATACAGAATTGTATCTGTCTATCTAAAATGGAGATTTTTCAGTCTCCTTCCCCTGCCACGCCCAGCAAGACACGCTCACAGAACCGGTAGTTTAAAAAATAATAATAATAATAATTTCGCCACCGTTCCCCTTCTGTGTGCAAAACCTGCATTCCCACTCACACACCAATGTGTTTGCAAACCCACAACTGTCTTTTTTTAAAAATTTTTGCACACACACAGAGAGGCGCACCCTTGTGCATTGCTGGAGCCCGATTGCAGAACGGTAGTCTCTATTATCCTTTCATCACCACCGCTACGTTCCCCCGCCCCCCCCCTCTTCCCAGACTTCTCCACCTGTAATATTTGTGCGATTGCCGAGGGGGGTTGTTATTTTGCACACACATTCCCAAAGGCAGAAGGAGAAGCTGCTTTGTAAACAGAAGGGCTCCACTGGGATTTTCCGAAAGCTTGTAAATGAGTTGACAGGCTAACAATTTGGGAGATTGGGTTTCTTGGTCTGTTAGAGAGGCTCCCCTCTGCTGGGAAAACAGGCTTGGGAAAGATTCCTATAATTGAGCAATATCTCTCTGTTTGTCTGTCCGTCCGTCTGTTTTTTTTAGCCATCCATCTTCCACCTGTCTAGCTATTCATCCATCCATCAACCTTCAGGTTACCAAATATTTTTATTTGCTTGCATGAATACACACACTCTCTCTCTCTCTCTCACACACACAGAAGGGAGGGAGAAAGAGAGAAAGAGACACACACACACACAATTTTCATTACAGCTGTTTTAAAAAGGAAGAGAAGATATAATCTAAGGTAAGAAAGAAAAATCACGGGGCTAAAATGGCAAGAAAGATAAAAGACAAATAGAAAAGAAAGAAGAGGTAAAAAGGAGAAAGAGAAAGAAAGAAAGAAAGAAAAAGGGAAGAGGAAAGGGAGAAAGGAAGAAAGGAAGGAACAAAGGAAGAAAGAGAAAAGGAAGGAAAGAGAAAGGGAAGAGGAAAGAAAGGAAGGAAGAAAGGAAGGAAGAGAAAAGGAAGGAAGGGAAGAGAAAGGGAAGAGAAAAGAAAGTAAGTAAGAAAGAAAGAAAGAAAGAAAGAGGGAAGAGGAAAGGAAGGAAGAAAGGAAGGAACAAAGGAAGAAAGAGAAAAGGAAGGAAAGAGAAAGGGAAGAGGAAAGAAAGAAAGAAAGATGGAAGAGGAAAGGAAGGAAGGAAGGAAAGAGAAAGGGAAGAAGAAAGAAAGACAGAAAGAAAGAGAAAGAGAAAAGAAGGAGAACAAAGGGAGAGAGAACAAAGGAATTACAATACTATTTTCTTTTTTGTATAACCTAGTCCTAGCTTTGTTATAAACCATAAAATATAACACCATAAATCATACATTCATTTTTTTGAGTGGGTCAGGACTGGACAGAATAAGAGGAGTCGGAAGGGGCTTTAGAGGCCTTCGAAACCAACCCCCCTGCTCAGGCAGGAAATCTTACACCTTTGCAGAGAAATGGTTGTCCAATCTCTTAAAAACCCGCAGTGTTGGAGCACCCACAACTTCTGGAAGCAAGCCATTCCACTGATCAATTGTCTGGCAATTTCGCTTTAGTTCCAGGTTGGATCTAAATTTTCCTCTTTCATGCAAAAAGCCCACGAAGGACTTTTTTTTTTCAACTCAACACTAAAGATAACTGTTATCTTTTCTCCGGTCAAAGAAACCTGTTTCCATCCTTTTCAACCAAGCCCTTCCTCACTGTGGGTCTTATTCTCACCTCTCTGGATACAATAATCACACTAAACTTATCATCTTACCGAATCTGACATGCAAAGTTTCAGATGGCCACAAGGGGCAGCCAAGCCACTGTTCTGAACTTGAAGCGGCATGACCGCAGCAGAAGGAGGGCCAACAAACAGATCTGGGCTACAAGATTCCGCTCTGGATAAAGGGGAGGGCCTGGGATTTCCCATAAGCACTCCAGTACAGAGCAGAGATGGATTTCAGCAGGTTCTGACCAGTTCTGGAGAACCGGTAGCGGAAATTTTTAGCAGTTCGGAGAACCAGTAAATACCACCTCTCCCAGGAGTGGGGAGGAAATGGGGATTTTGCAGTATCCTTCCCCTGGAGTGGGGAGGAAATGGGGATTTTGCAGTATCCTTCCCCTGGAGTGGGGAGGAAATGGGGATTTTGCAGTATCCTTCCCCTGGAGTGGGGGAGGAATGGAGATTTTGCAGTATCCTTCCCCCTGGAGTATGGAAGGAATGGAGTTTTTGCAGTATCCTTCTAGAGTGGGGAAGGAATGGAGATTTTGCAGTATCCTTCTAGAGTGGGGAAGGAATGGAGATTTTGCAGTATCCTTCCCCTAAAGTAGGGAAGGAATGGGGATTTTGCAGTACCCTTCTAGAGTGGGGAAGGAATGGAGATTTTGCAGTATCCTTCCCCCTGGAGTGTGGAAGGAATGGAGATTTTGCAGTATCCTTCCCCTCGAGTGTGGAAGGAATGGGGATTTTGCAGTATCCTTCTCCTGGAGTGGGGAAGGAATGGGGATTTTGCAGTATCCTTCCCCCTGGAGTGGGGAAGGAATGGGGATTTTGCAGTATTCTTCCCCTCGAGTGTAGAAGGAATGGAGATTTTGCAGTTTCCTTCCCCCTGGAGTGTGGATGGAATGGAGATTTTGCAGTATCCTTCCCCTGGAGTGTGGAGGGAATGGAGATTTTGCAGTATCCTTCCCCTGGAGTGTGGAGGGAATGGAGATTTTGCAGTTTCCTTCTCCTAGAGTGTGGAGGGAATGGAGATTTTGCAGTATCCTTCCCTCTGGAGTGAGGAGGGAATGGAGATTTTGCAGTATCCTTCCCCCTGCAGCGAGGAGGGAATGGAGATTTTGCAGTATCCTTCCCCCTGCAGCGAGGAGAGAATGGAGATTTTGCAGTAGCCTTCCCCCTGGAGTGGGGAAGGAATGGAGATTTTGCAGTGTCCTTCCCTTTGGAGCGAGGAGGGAATGGAGATTTTGCAGTATCCTTCCCCTGCCATGGCCACCAAGCCACGCCCACAGAACCCGCAGAATTTATTTCTTTTTTTGAGTCCCATCACCACTGATACAGAAATAATGAAAAAGCAATCTTTGATGGGTTTTAGAGCTGTGGGAACCAAGGGAAGGTCAACCGCGTTCAAACACTCCAGTTTGGAGCCTTCAAACAGACAATCACTTCTGGAAATGACTTGTTGTTAACTACGTTTTTGGATATTAAGAACCATCAGAAGGACAAGTCGCCGAGCGGTTCTCCTTCAATCCTCAGTGAAAGAAATTTCATGTAAATTTAAGAACTTGACGGAGAAAAAAATGAAATAAATAACAAACGGCTGATTAAAACCTTGATTTTTGGAATTACAAACGGACTAAGCGGCCTGGAGGATGGGAAATAAGATGTTGAAATTAATTACAAAAATCCTTCCCGTGGGTTGTTTAAAATCCTATTAAAAAATATATGAAGGTTTTTGAATCCAAGGGTAAGAAGTCTTCCCGTGGGAAAATGTTATGGATTAGAGAGGGAAGGGGGGAAAAAAACGTGATTAGAGACGTGTTTGAAGACTGGACACTAGAGGCAACCGGCAAAAGCCAAAGCCTTGACAATTAAAGGAGAAAAGGCCCAGCGTGACAACTTGTTAAGTTTGGAAAAAGTCAAGGATATTGGGGAACAATGCTCCCCGACCTTTATCTCGAGATTGCCCGCTACCATTAAAAATGGATTTAAAAGAGGGAGTACAATTGGGATACAGTTGGGGATCGCGCTGTTTGGGATTTTATGTTACATTGGATTTGAAAATGGAACTTTTACGTTGGATTTAAAAATGAGGTCTTTTTCTGCCGTCAACCTTCTATGTTTCCATGTTTCTATGTTTCTATGAAGTGCCTAATGTCTGAATACCTAAAAGGGATACTTGGATAATAGAAGGGACTAATCCACCTGCAACATTTGCTCATCTCAAATGAAAAATTAAAAATTAGCAGGTAACTGTTCTGTCGGACTCTCTTCTAGACTCCTCTCAAAAATTCACAGGTACAAATTTCAGACACACACGTTTGAAAATTCAAAACAATGTTCTTTGTAAGGAAAATTCACTTTTGGTATAGCCAAGAGCACTCGTCTCCAAACAAACTGGTAATTTGTACAAGTCCCTTATCAGTTCTGTGATACTTAGCTTGCAGCTGTGAGGCAATTCACAGTCCTTCTTCTTTCACAAAGTGAAACACACTTTGCTCTGGTTTAGTTTCAAAGCGGGGAAAAATCAGCACACTAAAGGTCAAAGTCAGTAAAGCAGTCACGAAACACAACGATCAGATAATCCTCCACAATGGCCAAACCCACAGGCTGCTCTTTATAGCAGCCTCACTAATGACCACAGCCCCACCCAACCACAGGTGGCCTCATTTTCTTTGATAATAATCTCTCAGTTGTTGCTGCCTATGCATCGCTCTCCGCATGCGTGGCTGTATCATTAACTCTTGTTCTGAATCCAAGGAGGAGAGAGATACTTGATCTCCTTCTGAGCTGTCTGCCACACTCTCCTCCTCCCTGTCACTCATCTCTTCTTGGTCAGAGGAGCCTTCATCAGCAGATTCCACCGGGGGGGCAAAACAGGCCTGCAGCATGTAGATGTCTCCCCCACATCCACAGTCCTTGGGGCAGGAGCTGGGCCAGAGCTAACCACAACAGTAACAAACAAGTATTTTCTTTCTCTCTCACTGAAAAACATGCACTCTGCCTGGCACCCCCATTTCCAACGCCAAGCCAACATACAGATAATCCTCGACGTAACGGCTGCAACCGAGCCCAAAGTTTCTGTAGCAAAGTGAAATATTTGTTAGGTGAGTTTTACTCCATCTGACAAGCCAACTCAAATGGGGAAGCTGGATTCACTTCACGGCTGAGTGTGACTAAACTAAGAACTGCAGCGATTCGCTTAACAACCGGGGCAGGAAACTTTGTAAAACGGGGCAAAATCCGCTTAAGAAATGAAGTCAGTTGATTAACAACAATAATCATAGTTTATTGCATGTGTAAAGCCTGCACGGAGGTTCTGGGAGGGCAAAAAACAGGCCCAGCGGAAGGCCGGAAACGGGCCCATTTCCATCCTCTGGAGCCCAGGGGAGGCCGTTTTTGCCTCCTCGGAGGCTCGAGGAAAGCATCCAGAGCCTGGGAATGATGGAAACATCCCCCCTCCTTGTGGTACAGGAGGCCAACTAGGCCACGCCCCCAAGGCCACGCCCACCCAGCAATTGGGCAGAGGACCAGTTGCTCACATTTTTCAATCCCACCCCAACATGTATGGCACCCAACCTTCAATAACTCTGGGCGACTTGTAGCCATCAAAAACCGGCAATCAGATCAAACAAAGATAAAATATGGCTCCTTTCTTTCTTTCTTTCTTTCTTTCTTTCTTTCTTTCTTTCTTTCTTTCTTTCTCTCCCCCCCTCTGTCTCTTTCTCTCTCCTTTTCTTTTTCTCTTTCTCCCTCCCCCTCCCTCTTTCTTTGTCGTTCTTTCTCTCTCTCTCTCTCTTTTTCTCTTTCTCTCTTTCTCTCCCCCTCTCTCCCTCCCCAAAGATGAAGATCAGATCTTCACAGATCTTCTGGACAACAGCAAAGGGTCAACCAGATGTTTGAGGAAACCTCATCTTAGGGGGCAGATGTCTGCTAAAGAGATGGTGCACTTCCGGGGTCCTGCTAGATGACCTTGTTTAATCGAGGGAACTCAGAATGCACCAACTCTGTAGGATCAAATCAGAACGGGAGGCAGATGGAGTAAAGATTAGATTAGATTAGATTTATTGGATTTATATGCCGCCCCTCTCCGCAAACTCGGGGCGGCTCACAACAATAATAAAAAACAGTACATAATAAAAATCCAATGCCCACCAATCTAATTACAATTTAAAATTAGTAATTTCCTAAAACAATCCCAATATATATAAAAAACAGGCACACAGTCAATCAATCAACAACACAACATGGGCAAGGGGGAGGTGTTTTAGTTCCCCCATGCCTGACGGCAGAGGTGGGTCTTAAGGAGTTTACGAAAGGCAAGGAGGGTGGGGGCAATCCTAATCTCAGGGGGGAGCTGATTCCAGAGGGTCGGGGCCCCCACAGAGAAGGCTCTTCCCCTGGGTCCCGCCAGATGACATTGTTTAGTTGACGGGACCCGGAGAAGATCCACTCTGTGGGACCTAACTGGTCGCTGGGATTCATGCGGCAGAAGGCGGTCCCTGAGATATTCTGGTCCGGTGCCATGAAGGGCTTTATAGGTCATAACCAACACTTTGAATTGTGACCGGAAACTGATCGGCAACCAATGCAGACTGCGGAGTGTTGGAGTAATATGGGCATACTTAGAGAAGCCCATAATTGCATTCTGCACGATCTGGCCCTTTGCCATCTTGGATAGTTGAAAGGAACCTGAGAAAAAAAAGACCAAGGAAGAAACGGGGTTTTTGGGGTGGGGTGGCTTTATAATCTAAAGTCAAGAAGTGGATGGCAGCTCTCCGATTCAGTCCGAGACCCCCTCCTTTGAGTAGCCTCCCTCTTCCAGCCTCCATCTTTGACAACCAGCTTCTCACCTGCCTGCGAACAGCTCCTGCAATTTTAGTCATTTGAAATACGTCAGGTTCCCCCAACCCCCCCCCCATCCACCCCCCCCCCCACTCCCGATGCAGCTCGGATAAATCAAGCAAGGAGCTAGGTTGCTAATGAGCTGTTTTTGCAATTTCTTGCAAAAATTGACACATTGGAAAAGCTGGAAGAGAAAGAAAGAGAGAGGGAGAGGAGAGGAGGGAAAGAAAGGCTTAATTGGGGAAGAGATGGAGCAGTTAATTAGAGCCAGGCACAAAGGGGGTGTTGGGATTGGCCCATATTTCAACTGGAAGCTGTCTCCACGCCATTTCCACGCAGGGTCTGCTGCTCTGTGGCTCTGACAAACAACTTTGGGGGCGCAAAACGCTTTGTGTTCACCTCCTCCTCACCCTTCGTCTGGGGGGGCATGTCTCCAGGGAGTCTCCCTCCAGCCCTCTTTCTCGCTCTCTTATCAGTCTTTCTCCACCTTGGCTGCTTCAACATATAAGTAGGTGGACATCAAGGCTCAGAGTTCTCCGCCCAGTTCCTGAATCCACTGCTTTGCTCCGTTCACAGAGTAAACCAAAACATAAATTAATCCGAAGGGTTGGATCAGCACAACTTCACTCAGTCACCCCAAAAAGCCTAACCAAGGTCAACATGTGGAAACAAGGCATCCCTTAGATCAGTGTTTCTCCAGCCTGGGCCAAGGTGGCCTTGATGGTGGGTGGATTTGAAGACGAGCGAACTTGAACATGGGTAGACTTCAAATGCCAGAATTGAAGATGGTTGGACCTGAATCTCAGAATTGGAGAGGGATGGATGTCATCTCGCAGAATTTAAGATGGATGGGTGTCAATCTGCCAGAATTTAAGATGGGTGGACCTCAATTCTTAGAGTTGAAGATGGGTAGACTTCAACTCCCAGAATTGGAGATGGGTGGATGTTGTCATCTCCCAGAATTGAAGACGGATGGACCTCAACTCCCAGAATTGGAGATGGATGGACTTCATCTCCCAGAATTGAAGACGGATGGACCTCAACTCTCTGAATTGGAGATGGATGGACCTCAACTCTCAGAATTGAAGATGGTTGGACTTTATCTCCCAGAATTGAAGATGGATGGACCTCAACTCTCAGAGTTGAAGGTGGGTGGACTTCAACTCCCACAATTCAAGAAGAGTGATGTTCAACTCCCCAAATCCCCAGGCTGCCTGCTGTCTGGGAGTTGAAGTTCGCCCAACTTCAAGTGGGCATGTTTGAGAAACACTTTTCCAGAACGCTTTGGAGTGACTCTCTCCTGCATTTCCAGATGTGGCAACCAAGCAATCAGATGCCTTCAGAAAGATCATACATTTTCCCCCCTTATTCCTCTGCCCAGCAGCCGATATCCAGAGATAGACTACTCCTACCCTCATTTAGACCTCCTGTTGTAAAGCTTAGCTGGTTTTCCAATAATATTCCCCATAATCTGTTTAAACTCCCAGAGGGTCTTAATATTAAAACCAAGATCAGAGTAGAAAGTATCCGTAAACATCAGCGGAGCCACAAAGGCAAAAGTTGTATTCTGCTGTGTCCAATTACGAGATAAATTCCCAGCGATAAAGCAGTAGCGTGTCGGTAACCTCCCTCCCTTCCGAAAAGATTCCCGGACCCATTAAAAACCCCGGCCCTCTTTCTAAAATGCTATTTACGCAGATCTTTACAGCCGTTCCCACACTGAAGGGCTTCTCACATTGCGTTTTGTTTTGTTCTTTTGTTATACATATTCCAGCAGCTGTTATTAAATTCCCAACACGCACAACGTGTGTTATCTTTTAACAAACCCAATAAGCAAACACGTTGCTGGCTGCGGTAGTGAATGCCCCACTGCCTTGTGTAATAATTCCCAGTATTGATTTCCAATAGGCCTTTTTTCTTCTTCTTATTTTTTCTTTTTTCTTTCTCTCTCCCTTCTTTCTTTCCTTATCGCAGACCCCGGCCATAGCGAGGGCCCTGGAAAAACCACAGTGTCGATAAAGCTAATTGCTCCCCGCGCTCGGTATCGTGTATTTCTGCATTGCGTTGGAAAAACCTTTGTATAACGGCGCAGGTCCATGCGCTGACACCGTGATCACTCAGAGGGGTTTTGCCCCTCCGAGTAACTCCCATCATGCCCCAGTTAGTGCGGGTAGACCAGACAATTGAGATCAAAATTTCCATAGTTAAATTTCCATTCTACGTACGGCCACAACCCCTGTTCTGCGGGGCTGTCTGGTAGAAGCCTCCCGAAAATTCACGGGTACAAATTTCAGACACACACACACACGTTTGAAAGTGCAAAACAATGTCCTTTATCACAAAATTCAAAAGAAACAAAGCACCCTTTTTGTATTGCAAAGAGCACTCGTCCCCAAAACAACCTTGTCGGCTGTACGAGTCCCTTAATCAGTCCTTAAGAACTTAGCTAGTAGCTGTGAAGAAACGTCACAGCTCTCCTTCTTCCCACAAAGTGAAACACACACACACTTTACTCTGCTTTGGTGTCAAAGGCGTGAAAAATCCACAAACAAAGTTCAGACACAGCGAGGCACGATCCTGAAGAACTGCGATCAGATAATCTTCCACAATGGCCAAACTAGCACGCTGCTATTTGTATCAGCAGCTCTAATTGCTGGAGCCCCACCCAAACACAGGTGGCCTCTCTTATCTCCTGTAATATGTCCTCAATTGGTCTCTTCGATGCATAAGTCTGCGCCTGCGTGGGTCTAACACTTCATCATCCGAATCGACCAAAGATAATGGTGATTGGCTTCCTGGGCTGTGTGCCAAGGCCCCCACTTCCAAGTCACCCCCACCTTCTTTTTCGTCCGAGGAAACTGCACTACCTGCCTCTGTTGGCAATAAAACAGGCCTAGGACATGTTGACGTTTCCCCTGCCTCCACCTCCCTAGTCCCTGGGGCAGGAGCTGGGCCAGAGCCAACCACAACAACCCCGAGCCCAAAATTTATGTGGCTCAACGAGATGTTGTTTAAGCGAGTTTTGCCCCATTGTGTGACTTTTCTCGCTGTCGGGGTTGTTAAGTGAATCACTGCAAGTGGATAAGTTAGAACCCTGGTTGTTAAGTGAATCTGGCTTCCTCCATTGGTTTTATTGATTGATTGATTGATTGATTGGATCTGTATGCTGCTCCTCTCCGAGGATTCGGGGCGGCTTCCTTCCTTCCGTCCCCTGTCCTATTGCTCTCCTATATCTCCTCTACCTTTCTTCTATTCCTATATCTCTTCTTCTATTCTTTCATTGATATGTTCTATTACTATACCTTCTTTTCTATTATTTCTTAGATATATTTTACTATGAGTATCTCCTCTATAACCTTCATCGTGTATTTTACTAAAACCCTCATTGTGTATTTGGAAAAAATAAAAAATAAATAAATATCGGAACAACATAACAATACATCTAAAAATCCAATTAATATAGCTAAAAAGAATTTTAAAAATCTTATATAATTTGTTTTTTAAAAAATTGAAAAAGATTTTGGCGTGTCAGAAGGTCGCGAGGGGGGTTCTCGTGACTCCGCCTTAGACTCAGGGTGGCTTACAGCATGTTAGCCATAGCACTTTTTAACAAAGCCAGCCTACTGCCCTCCCAATCCGGGTCCTCATTCTACCCACCTCGGAAGGATGGAAGGCTGAGTCAACCTTGAGCAGGTGATGAGAGTTGAACCGCTGACCTACAGATCTACAGTCAGCTTCAGTGGCCTGCAGTACTGCACTCTATCTGCTGTGCCACCTTGGCAAATATAAGTCATGTGACCATGGCGAATGTTACAATGGTTGTTAAGCATGAAAAAACGGTCCCCAGTCATTATTTTCAGGGCTGTTGCAATTTTGAACAGACACCAAATGAGCTGTTGTAAACTGAGAATTATCTGTACACCCACAATGCCATAATTGGTGGTTAGGGCAGTGGTTAGAGTGCGGTACTGCAAGTTATTTCTGCTGATCACTGGCTGCCAGCAGTTTGACAGGTCGAATCTCAGTAGGCTCAAGGTCGACTCAGCCTTCCGTCCTTCCAATATCGGTAAAATGAGGACCCAGATTGTTGGGGGCAATATGCTTACCGTCTTAGAGAGGGCTGTAAAGCACCGTGAAGCAGTATATATAATTTTTAATTATAATTTTTAAATTAATTATTTCTTTTTTTAAAAAAAAATTTCTACACATAAAAACAACCAGAACAGGCAATTCATACATAGGGAAAGGGGGAATTAGGGGTGAAAAAAGACAAACAAATGTGTTCAAATCATATAAAATATTAAATTTTGGTAGTAAAAAACAAAACATAAATCGTCAACCATATCGTTGCCTATCATTGTCGAGCGACCTTAAGTTAGGTATTCATGTCTAGGGTATGGAATTGTATACTTATTTCCTTTATTTGTAAGTACAGTGATACCTCGTCTTACAAACCCCTCGTCATACAAACTTTTCAAGATACAAACCCGGGGTTTAAGATTTTTTTGCCTCTTCTTCCAAACTATTTTCACCTTACAAACCCAAGCCGCCGCCACTGGGATGCCCCATCACCGGACTTCCGTTGCCAGCGAAGCGCCCGTTTTTGCACTGCTGGGATTTCCCCGAGGCTCCCCTCCATGGGAAGCCCCACCTCTGGACTTCCTTAATTTTGCAATGCTGCAGGGGAATCCCAGCAGCACAAAAACGGGCGCTTCGCTGGCAATGGAAGTCTGGAGGTGGGGTTTCCCAGCGAGGGGAGCCTCAGCAAAATCCCAGGATCGCAAAAACATGGAGGTCCGGAGGTGGGGTTTTGAGGACTTTCATGTTTCTGCGATGCTGCAATATCGCTGGGGCTCCCCTCGCTGGGAAACCCCACCTCCGGACATCCGTTGCCAGCGAAGCGCCCGTTTATGCGCTGCTGGGATGCCCCTGCAGCATTGCAAAATCACAGAAGTCCGTAGGTGGGGTTTCCCATGGAGGGGAGCCTCAGGGTAATCCCAGCAGCGCAAAAACGGGCGCTTCGGCTGGCAAAAGGGGTGAGTTTTGGGCTTGCACGCATTAATTGCTTTTCCATTGATGGGAGACATTGTTTTGTCTTACAAACTTTTCACCTTACAAACCTCGTCCCAGAACCAATTAAGTTCGTAAGACAAGGTATCACTGTATTGTGTTTGTATTCGTCTTGGGTATTTCTGGAGGGGGTCCGAGTTCTTTTTTTGGGGGGTGGGGGTGGGTTCTATCGATTTGCGGTGCAGTATTTTTATATTTGTCATTGCGTTTGGATATGAGAGGAAGGAGTGTCTAGTATCACTACTCCGTTAGGTTTTTTTAATGTATTTTCCCTGTTTAAGCCATTTATACCAGCTTTCCCATATTTTGTAGAATTCGGAAAAATATTAATTATTTCTATTAATTGGATTAGAAGTGTTTTAGATATCGTATTTTTTATTGAAATGTTGTAAGCCGCCCCGAGTCCACGGAGAGGGATGGCATGCAAGCGAAATAAATAAATAAATACATACATACATACATACATACATACATACATACATACATACATACATAAATGCTATTGCTAATGCTATTGGGGTACCCACAATACCCCAGTCAGCGTACCATGTCTGACAAAAGCTATAGCAACTTTTAAGACCTGTAGACTTCAACTCCCAGAATTCCCCAGCCAGCCATGGTCTTTTTAAAATTATTTTTGGCCTGAGTTATTAAGCGAACCCCCGTAGTTGTTAGCCGCGAGAGCCATTGTGGGGCTCCCAAGATTCGCCCACATTTCTTCAACACTCCGTGGCTTGCATTGGCTGCCGATCAGTTTCCGGTCACAATTCAAAGTGTTGGTCATGACCTTTAAAGCCCTGCATGGCATTGGACCAGATTACCTCCGGAACCGCCTGCTACCGCACGAATCCCAGCGACCGATAAGGTCCCACAGAGTTGGCCTTCTCCGGGTCCCGTCGACTAAACAATGTCGTTTGGCGGGCCCCAGGGGAAGAGCCTTCTCTGTGGCAGCCCCGGCCCTCTGGGACCAACTCCCCCCGGAGATTAGAACTGCCCCCACCCTTCCTGTCTTTCATAAACTACTCAAGACTCACTTATACTGCCAGGCATGGGGGAGTTGAGATATTCCTTCCCCCTAGGCCATTACAAGTTATGCATGGTATGTTTGTGTGTATGTTTGGTTTTACAATAAGGGTTTTTAGTTGTTTTTATTATTGGATTGTTACATGTTGTTTTATCATTGTTGTTAGCCGCCCCCAGTCTACAGAGAGGGGCGGCATACAAATCCAATAAATAATAATAATTATTATTATTATTGTTGTTGTTGTTGTTGTTATTATTATTATTATTATTAAGCAAATCAAGTCCCCCCCCATTGACTTTGCTTATCATAAGCCAGTTGGGAAGGATGCTAATGGTGATAACCTGGAACCTTGGGATGCTGCAACCCTTATAAATCCATCCATAAATTTCAGTTGCGTGACTCTGGAATGCTATGGTGGTCGTAAGTCCGAGGACCGGCCTTAAATCATTATTTTTCGGGCTGTAATTTCAAACGGGCGCTCAACACATGGTTGTAAGTTGAGGACTGGACTATATTTTGCTCCGTTTTTTAGTCTAGGCAGAAATCTCCACCTGAAGGGTAGGATGACCTCAAGGCTCTCTCCTCTTAACAGTGCAATCAAAGACACCACCCAGCCATCTCTTTTTCCCAACTTGGCTGGCTTGGAGATGCTTTTTTTAATTTTAAGTGTGGAGGGGGCGGAAATGCCAAAAATAAGCATTTTTGACAAGCCCCTCTTGTCTACATCTCTCCCCTCGTCTACGGATCATGGAAACGTTGCACAAAAGAGCCAAGTGTGATAGTGTCGGAAGCTACAATAAGCAACCAAGGAGGGGAAAACAACTTTTCACTCTCATAAGAGCGATTTTGGTATGAGGCCAAATGTGTGACTTTAGGAGAAGGAGGAGGGGGGAAGAGATTTGCTCTTTATTTCAAGGTGGGGTTTTTCCCCCCCCCTTCCTGAACCGAACAATCTGAGTTAAAAACGGAGGAACCTGAAAAAAGTTAGTGCCCTCCACCCTCAACTGCTTTAAAAATAGAATAGGAATGGGAATTAGGGGTAGGGTAAGGTGGGTAGGGTAGAGTGAAGAGGAATAGAAATACTATGAAGAGGAGAGGAGAAGAGAAGAAGAATAGAGAGGAGAGGAGAAAGAAGGGAGTAGGAATAGGGCAGAGTAGAGTGAAGAGAGAAAAGAGAAGAGAGGAGAAATAGAAACAATAGGAAGAGAAGACAAAAATAGAATAGGGAGATGAGTGGAAAGAATAGAGTAGAATAGAATAGAATTTAGAATAGAATAGAGAATAGAATAGAATAGAATAAGGAGAGTAGATTACAATGGAATAGGTAATAGAATAGAATAGAATTTAGAATAGAATATAGAAATAGAATAGAATAGAATAGGGAATAGAGTAGAATAGAATTTAGAATAGAACAATAGAATATAGTAGAATAGAATAGGGAATAGAATAGAATTTAGAATAGAACAATAGAATAGAATATGGAATAGAATAGAATAGGGAATAGAATAGAATTTAGAATAGAATAGAATTTGGAATAGAAGAATAGAATAGAATATGGAATAGAATAGAATAGGGAATAGAATAGAATAGAATTTAGAATAGAATAGAATTTGGAATAGAAGAATAGAATAGAATATGGAATAGAATAGAATAGGGAATAGAATAGAATAGAATTTAGAATAGAATAGAATTTAGAATAGAACAATAAAATAGAATAGGGAATAGAATAGAATAGGGAATAGAATAGAATTTAGAATAGAATAGAATTTGGAATAGAAGAATAGAATAGAATGGTGGAGTGGAATGGAATGGAATTTTATTGGCCAAGTGTAATTGGACACACAAGGAATTTGTCTTTGGTGCCTATGCTCTTATTACAGTCAGTCCTTCATTTATGACCACAGTTGAGTCCTCAATGTATGTTGCTAAGTGAGACATTGTTCAAGTGAATCTAACCCCATTGTTTATGACGTACTATGTTGCCACCGTTGTTAAGTGAATCCCTGCACTTGTGAAGTTACCAACGTGGTCGTTAAGTCAGTCGGGCTTCCCCGTCGACTTTGCTTGTCAGAAGGTCGCCGAAGGGGATTGCAGGAAGGGAGCCCGAGCCCCTACGACCATCATAAATATGAAAAACGATCCTAAGTCGCTTCTCCCCCCCCCCCAATGCCGTAACTTGGAATAATCAAGCTGTTGTAAGTCGAGGACTGCTCTATTCTCCATCCAGATCTGCCCAGCTAAAACCCCCAAAATAGATTTACCTGGGAGTGGGGAGGGGAATCCCAGTGGCCTCTTCTGGTTTAAGCAAACAGGTGAACACGTAACTAATAACGGAACAAGAAGTCAAAAACCAAGAGGCTGCTTTCAAATCATCAACGATGCTGTTATTATTTATTATTATACTTAGCAATAATTAATCACTTAATTAAAGCCGCCCAGCTCCACCAAATGACCTCCCGGCGGCTTGAAATTTAAAAAAAAACAATTAAAAACAGTATTAAAACAGTAAAAAGCCATCCAGGAAATTAATAAATACAGATAAATAAATGCTTGTCATCATTGGTTCCCCCTTTTTAATGCATAGCGCGCTTCTTTATTTATAAATGCCGATTTATAAGGCCCTCTTCTTCTTTTTTTAAGTCTGACACATTTTTGCAAAAGGAACTGAGTCAGAACTCCTGATTTTGCCCAGATGCCAATCCGATCAGGAATATAATTAAACAACAACAACAAATGCCTCTTGCAGGCTTAGAACTCCCACACACGATGGGGGGAAAGTTCCTTTAATCAAGTTGCCAGCCTAATAAGCAATTAAATCCCTAAGTGAAGAAATGAATTGTGAGCCTGGAGAATGGGGAGTTGCAGTTTTAATGAAGGCTGTATGGATCTCGGGACTCAATGAACAGGAACTGGGCATCCAGGAATTTATGAATTGCACAACGCAGGAGGCCGGCCAGGCTCAGTGGTTTTGCTTCTGATCTTGCCTCTGCTAGGACAGGACAGAAAAAAGGAAGGAAGGAAGGAAGGAAGGAAGGAAGGAAGGAAGGAAGGAAGGAAGGAAATTGCACAATACAGGAATCCAGCCAGGCTCAATGGCTTTGCTTTTGATCTTGCCTCTGCTGGAACTGGAAGGAAGGGAGGAAGAGAGGGAGGGAGAAAGGAAGGATGGAAGGAGAAAGGAAGGAAGCAGAAAGAAGGAAGGAAGGAAGGGAAGGACCGAGAAGGAAGGAAGGAGAAAGAAGGAAGGAAGGGATGAGAAGGAAGGAAGGAAGGAACGAGAAAGAAGGAAGGAAGGAACAAGAAAGAAGGAAGGAAGGAACGAGAAAGAAGGAAGGAAGGAATGAGAAAGAAGGAAGGAAGGAGAAGGAAGGAAGGAAGGAGAAAGAAGGAAGGAAGGGATGAGAAGGAAGGAAGGAAGGAACGAGAAAGAAGGAAGGAAGGAAGGAACAAGAAGGAAGGAAGGAGAAAGAAGGAAGGAAGGGATGAGAAGGAAGGAAGGAAGGAATGGGAAGGAAGGAAGGAACAAGAAAGAAGGAAGGAAGGAACGAGAAAGAAGGAAGGAAGGAGAAGGAAGGAGAAAGAAGGAAGGAAGGAAGGAGAAAGAAGGAAGGAAGGAGAAGGAAGGAAGGAAGGAAGGAGAAGGGAGAAAGGAGAAGGAAGGAAGGAAGGAACGAAAAAGAAGGAAGGAAGGAACGAGAAGGAAGGAAGGAAGGAAGGAAGGAAGGAAGGAAGGAAGGAGAACAGGTATTCCTCAACTTACAACCCCAATTGAGCCCAAAATTTCTGTTGCTAAGCAAGACAGCTGTTAAGCGGGTTTTGCCCCATTTTAGAACCTGGCTTGCCACATTCATTAAGTTAAACCACCGCAGTCTTGTAAGTTATTAAAATGCTTATCCAGTAAATCTGGCTTCCCCATTGACTCTGCTTGCTCTTAAAGCCGGGGGAATTCTGGGAGTTGAAGTCCACTCATCTCAAAAGTAGCCCAGGCTGAGAAAAATCACCAGTTGGCCCTCCATCCACTGTCCACCATTTGTGTTGTGAGCCGCCCCGAGTCTTCAGAGAGGGGCGGCATACAAATCTAATAAATTATTATTATTATTATTATTATTATTATTATTATTAATATTATTATTATTACTGTTGTTGCTGTTGCTGTTATTATTTATTTATTTATTTATTTATTTTGTTTATACATAGGAAGAAAAATAGACATGTGATAATATAAAAGAGGGTGAAGGTGAACTTAGAGGAGAGGATATATGAAAGGAAGAAAATATATAAGATATATGAGATAAAGGAAAGACAATTGGACAGGGGACGAAAGGCACACCTATGTACGCCCCTTACTGGCCTCTTAGGAACCTGGAGAGGTCAATCGTGGAGAGTCTAAGGGAGAAGTGTTGGGGGTTAGGGGTTGACACAATTGAGTCCGGTAGTGAGTTCCACGCTTCGATAACTCGATTGTTGAAATCATATTTTTTACAGTCAAGTTTGGCGCGGTTCGTATTAAGTTTGAATCTGTTGCGTGCTCTTGTGTTGTTGCGGTTGAAGCTGAAGTAGTCATTGACCGGTAGGACATTGCAGCATATGGTCTTGTGGGCAATGCTCAGATCGTGTTTTAGGCGCCGTAGTTCTAGGCTTTCTAGGCCCAGGATTGTTAGTCTATTTTCGTAGGATATTCTGTTTCGAGTGGAGGAGTGAAGGGCTCTTCTGGTGAAATATCTTTGGACGTTTTCAAGGGTGTTGATGTCCGAGATGTGGTGTGGGTTCAAAAACTGGTGAAATGGGGGACACACCCCAAAAGCTTACAAGGGAAAAACCCGAGAGGAGCAGCTGCAGGCATTTGCTGTCATCCCTGGCCTTTGGGGGGGGGCAGAATCCCCCCCCCATTGTCATCGCCATTTGCTTTGGGGCGCCTCCCCTCCGCCCCCCTCCTTCTCTGGCAGCCCCATCCGCCTGGCACTGCTGCCCAGCCGAGGCCCCGTTTTTCTTCCCGCCTGTCTTTCTCCCTAACAGTAATGATCATCGTTGGAGCCGCCCGGGGAGGGCCGGGCTCACGCTTTGACGTGCCAATTTATGCAAAGTGCGCACATTATGCAAATGTTATTAGGATTATTTGATCTTGCAAATCTCGCCACCTGATTTATTAGCCGCAAATTGCAGTCGGTGTCAGCAGACGGCAGGTCCTTGGCAGGTAGTGGGGAGAGGGGGCTGTGCCCAGCGTGCCAACTGTGGGGAGGGGGGGGGCGGTACAGGCAAAAACAGAAAATGGGGATGAAGCTCGGTTGCGGGTTCGACGAGCCGAGGATGAGATGATTGACACACTGCCCTTCTGAGCTGAGAGACAATGGCTAGAGGAGCAATTAAACTGGATTCACTCGTCGTCCCGCCAGGCCGGGATTCGCCTAACCGTGGCTTGTTGGCTCAGCCACCGTTGCCTGGGTTTTAACCCAGGATGGGAGCGCAAATTAAACAAAGGCAGTTTTGACATGTGTGCCAAAGAGAAGCCCCATCAGATCAGGTTGGGTTTGGGAGTGATTTTTTATTTGTAAAACTCGTGCCTTTCGGGTGTTTGTTTATCAATTGATTGGTCAATCAATCAATCAATCTATCATCTATCTCTATCATCTGTCATCTAGCTGGAGAGCTAGCTAATCCATCTGTCATGTATCATCTATTTATATCTTATCCTCTCTCTCTCTCCAGTATTATCTTCTATCACCCATCAATCACATCCATCCGAGTCTACGGAGAGGGGCGGAATACAAATTTAATAAATTAATAAATAATAAATAAATAAATCCATCCACATCTATCTATCTATCTATCTATCTATCTATCTATCTATCTATCTATCTATCATGTCTATCTACTGTATCATCTTCTATCATCCATCCTTCCATCCACCCATCCACCCACCCCATCCATCCATCCGTCCATCCATCCATTTCTATCATCTATCTATCTATCTATCTATCTATCTATCTATCTATCTATCTATCTATCTATCTATCATCCATTCATCCATCCATCTCTCTCATCTCATCTCTCTTCTCTCTCATCTGTCAATCTCTTATCATCTCCTATCTATCTATCTATCATCTATCTATCTATCTATCTATCATTTTATTTTATTTTATTTTATTTTATTTTTATTTATTTTATTCTTTGTCCAATATACAATACATATGAAAGAGAATAGACATTAAGTAATATATATAAAGCTTGAAAGTAAGAAAGAAGAGAAGTAGAAGGAAAGGAGAGAAAATATATGATATATGAGATAAGGAAAGACAATTGGACAGGGGACGATAGGCACATCAGTGCACTTATGTACGCCCCTTATCTATCTATCTATCTATCTATCTATCTATCTATCTATCTATCTATCTATCTCTCTCTCTCTCTCTCTCTCTCTCTCTCTCTCTCTCTCTCTCTCTATCTATCTCTATCTATCTATCTATCTATCTATCTATCATGTCTAACTACTGTATTATCTATCATCCATCCATCCATCTCTCTCTATCTCTCTCTCCCTACCTACCTACCTATCTTCACTCTTTGTTTGCTGAAACAAACCATGCTAAATTTGAGGCAAGTTCGAATCTGCAGTCCCGTCCCTATCATTGCTAAAACTGCCTGGTGAGCAAAAAAATTGCTTATCTTGGAAACTAGAAGTGATCATAAGAAGGGACCCGGTTTCCTAGCCACCTTGAGGTTGACTGTTCCTAGACCTGGAGGTTCCATGCGTGAAGATCTTCATGATTGGCCAGTGACAAATCTTTTGGTGTGTTTCCTTTTTTTTTTTATTTTAATCTTAACCGGCAGCAATCACAGCATCTTGCAGTGGCAACTTCCAGTAAGGAAGTTCATGTTCACCTCTCCTCATCTCTTGCTGTCACTCAATTTTCACTCAAGTTGACAGCAGTACTTTTTTCTATTCCTATTTCTAGTCTAGTCTAATCTCTGTATTTTTCTTTGGTTTATGGATGACCACAGCTACATTTTGGCTTAAATACTCTTGAAAGAGAAAGAAAGCATTTAAAATCTTTTTCTGCTCATCCATGGGATTCGCATGCAGGGGCTTCCAATAGTCTCTGGGCCCGTTCAGAATCACATTCTTTGGAAGTTTGTACAGAGTTTATCAATCTTGGTCATGTTAGAGTGAGAAAGAAGGGGTCTTTTTTTTATAAAACCACCCCCTTTTCTGACATGCAGAACGTGGCCCGAGACCTTCTTGTGGGTGTTAGTGGGGGGTCAGAGGTCGACCTCTAGGTCTCTCCCTTGTGGGGTACCTCAGGGGGTCGGTCCTCGCCCCCCCTGCTATTTAATATCTATGCTGTTGATACCCAGTTATACATCTCCACCCCATGTCCAGTCAACGAAGCAGTGGAAGTGATGTGCCGGTGCCTGGAGGCTGTTGGGGCCTGGATGGGTGTCAACAAACTCAGGCTCAACCCAGACAAGACGGAGTGGCTGTGGGTTTTGCCTCCCAAAGACAATTCCATCTGTCCGTCCATCACCCTGGGGGAGGAATTACTGACCCCCTCAGAGAGGGTGCGCAACCTGGGCGTCCTCCTCGATCCACAGCTGACATTGGAACATCTTTCGGCTGTGGCAAGGAGGGCGTTTGCCCAGGTTCGCCTGGTGCACCAGTCGCGGCCCTATTTGGACCGGGGGTCATTGCTCACAGTCACTCATGACCTCATCACCTCGAGGTTCGATTACTGCAACGCTCGCTACATGGGGCTACCTTTGAAAAGTGTTCGGAAACTCCAGATCGTGCAGAACGCAGCCGCGAGAGCCATTGTGGGGCTTCCTAGATTCGCCCACGTTTCTACAACACTCCGCAGTCTGCATTGGCTGCCAATCAGTTTCCGGTCACAATTCAAAGTGTTGGTTATGACCTTTAAAGCCCTACATGGCATTGGACCAGAGTACCTCCGGAACCGCCTGCTACCGCATGAATCCCAGCAACGGATAAGGTCCCACAGAGTCGGCCTTCTCTGGATCCCGTCGACTAAACAATGTCATCTGGCAGGCCCCAGGGGAAGAGCCTTCTCTGTGGCGGCCCGGCCCTCTGGAATCAACTCCCTCTGGAGATTAGAACTGCTCCCACCCTCCTTGTCTTCTGTAAACTACTCAAGACCCACTTTTACCGCCAGGCATGGGGGAGTTGAGACACCTTTCCCCCAGGCTCTTTATATTTTATGTTTGGTATGTATGTGTTGTCTGGTTTTTAAATATGATAGGGTTTTATATGCTTCTTTTTTCATATTAGATTTGTTTCACTATAATATTGTTTTTATCATTGTTGTGAGCCGCCGTGAGTCTTCGGAGAGGGGCAGCATACAAATCTAATAAATTGAATTGAATTGATCCTCAACACGTTCCCCCTGCATAGCTTGCCCAGCACAGGAGGTTGGGCACCATTCACCCAAGCCCCCAGGATCTGCCGGAGGGGTTGGAGGGCTGGGAGTTGGAGGGGGGGCAAGGAGACTCTCCGCCCCCTCCTCCCTCTTTCTGTCCAGCGTCCCACCGCAGCAGAAGTGGGACCGCAGCTTCGCCCAAGGCCTGATGCCAACCCACCTGGCCATTACATCAGCTGCAAACTCCCAACGGTGCAGAGAACAGAAGTAAACACTCCATCGCTTGCAAGCTCCCCCCCCCTGCGGCCCTTTCGCTCCTCCGCTCTGCTGCTGGTCGGGTTGGAGAGACACCCACCTTACTCAGCTGTCCTTCTCTTCTTCTTCCTCCTCCTCCTCCTCCTCCCACCCAAATTCCAAGCTTTTATTTCTTTCCTAATGGGTTTGCACACATTATTTCTTTTTGCATTGATTCCTCTGGGAAAAATGGCTTCTACTTACAAACTTTTCTACTTAAGAACCTGGTCACAGATCAAATTAAGTTCTTAAGTAGAAGTACTGCTGTATATGGACTTCCTCCGTATACTTGGCTTTTTCTGGCCGACCACAGCTGTCCTGTCTATTTTGACTCTCCTACCAACATGCCAGGATGCCTGCAGTGGTTTTGAACGATGGATGCCGGCATCCCTCACCATCGCTCATCCCTGCTTGGGAGAGTGGCTACTGCGGCAGGCCCCATACAAAACTCTGGGGCAAGGCCACTCAAACAGAAAGCACACTCCCGGCTGAGAGCACCAGTATACAGTAGTGCAAATTACCAGGAACTTGATGGGTGGGCTTCCACAACCCCCCCAGCCAGCATGCTTCAAAATGGGTGGACTTCCACTCTCAGAATCCCCCAGCCAGCATGCTTTAAGATGGGTGGACTTCAACTCCCAGAATCCCCCAGCCAGCGTGCTTCAAGATGGGTGGACTTCAACTCCCAGAATTCCCCCAGAAAGCATTGTTTAAGAGGAGTGGACTTCCACTCCAGAATCCCCCAACCAGCATGCTTTAACCTGGGTGGACTTCAGCTCCCAGAATCCCCCAGAAACCATCCTTAAGAGGAGTGGACTCCAACTCCCAGAATCCCCCAGCCAGCATGCTTCAAGATGGGTGGACTTCAACTCCCAGAATTCCCCCAGAAAGCATTGTTTAAGATGAGTGGACTTCCATTCCCAGAATCCCCCAGCCAGCATGCTTCAAGATGGGTGGATCTCCACCCCCAGAATCCCCAGAAAGCATTGTTTAAGATGAGTGGACTTCAACTCTCAGAATCCCCCATCCAGCATGCTTCAAGATGGGTGGACTTCAACTCCCAGAATTCCTCCAGAAATCATCCTTAAGAGGAGTGGACTTCAACTCCCAGAATCCCCAGACAGCATGCTTCAAGATGGGTGGACTTCAACTCCCAGAATCCCCCAGAAATCATCCTTAAGAGGAGTGGACTTCAACTCCCAGAATCCCCCAGACAGCATGCTTCAAGATGGGTGGACTTCAACTCCCACAATCCCCCAGAAAGCCTCCTTTAAGAGGAGTGGACTTCAACTCCCACAATCCCCCAGCCAGCTTGTTTTAAGGAAGGAAGGACTTCATCTCCCAGAATCCTCCAGTCAGAGGTCCATACATCTTAAAGTTGCTGAGATTGAGAGTCACTGCAGAGGAGGCGATGCAGCAAAAGGCCGGACTGCAGAAACAGACGAGGGGCAGAGAGGAGAGAAAAAGAAGAGAAAAAGAGGCTAACAAGTCCTCCGAGCCTCCACTGAGTCAGTCAAACATCTCGGGTTGCTGGATGGGCCGTTGCTCGAGCCTGCCAGCTTAGAAGCCGGCACATCAAGTGCGCCCACAAGCCTGAATCGGTTTAAATAAGCGGATTATCCTGCTTTCGTCAGTTAATCACACGGGGAAGGGAGTCCACCGTCTTGCAGCGGTTGAGTCGAGCGGCTGGTCCCCCGCTCCCTGTTGTTTTGCGGGGCAGAAATCCCTGCCTCCCTCCCCTCCCCAACCCCGTAATCTTTCCAGAGGGTGGGAATAAGGATCAGGCTGGAAATCAGTTTTGGGATCCAGTTGGCAAGGCTTTGCGGAGAGGACCTCTCTTCTGTCACTTGCATTGCGCAGTCACAGATAGACTGCTCCTAACCAAGGAGAGGTTCCTTAGGGGGCCTCCCCAGCGCCCTCTTAGCATCCGGAGTTCCCCCAGCTAGACTTTGGCCAGAAAAAGTTGCCTGCCCGTCGGGGTTAGACGGATCCCAAATTCTGCAATTGCAGCCAGTCCTCAAATATACGACCACAACTAAGCCCCGTATTTCCGTTGCTTGAATTTTGACCACACGAACCTGGGGACACTCACTTTGTGAGCCGCTCCGAGTCCTCGGAAGAGGGGTGGCATACAAATCTAATAAATTATTATTATTATTATTATTATTATTATTATTATTATTATTATTATTATTACTATTACTATTACTATTACTACTACTACTACTATTATTATTATTATTATTATTATTATTATTAATTATTATGTCAGTAAACACAGCAAACGAGATCACTATGCTGGATTTCGTATTTCATCACCAGTCGGGCGCTTCCCAAGCACCTAGGACTGCGTGATGTAGCGGCGAATTATGTTTGCCGATCCCAGTAAAGCGGCCTTTTGCAATTGACAGATGGAGATTTTGTCAATTCCCATGGTTTTCAAATGTCCGCCGAGATCCTTTGGCACTGCGCCCAGCGTGCCAAGGACCACCGGGACCACTTTCACTGGCTTCTGCCAGAGTCATTGCAGCTCGATTTTTAGATCTTCGTATTTCGTATTATTATTATTATTATTATTATTATTATTATTATTATTATTATTATTATTACTGCCGTAAATGTAAAAAAGGGCCTCAGGTCTCCTTTTCCGTGCCGTTGAAACTTCAAGCAATCACTAAACGAAATAAGTCGAGGACTTCACGTATTGCACACAACCTGGAGGGAATTTTTTCTCTTTTCCAAACCTGACGTGGTACAGAGATGGGAGGAACACACAGAAAGGCTATGGGCCAAACTGCTGGCAGGAGGGAAGTGTTTTTAATAGGAAAATGAACCCAAGAACAAGGGGACACAATCTGAAGTTAGTTGGGGGAAAGATCAAAAGCAACGTGAGAAAATATTATTTTACTAAAAGGGTAGTAGATCCTTGGAACAAACTTCCAGCAGACGTGGTTGGTAAATCCACAGGAACTGAATGTAAACATGCCTGGGATAAACATATATCCATTGTAAGATAAAATACAGGAAATAGTATAAGGGCAGACTAGATGGACCATGAGGTCTTTTTCTGCCGTCAGTCTTCTATGTTTCTATTTTTCTATCTATTCTGAGAGATTCGTCTAAGAT
Organism: Erythrolamprus reginae; assembly: GCF_031021105.1. Taxonomy (NCBI): domain Eukaryota; kingdom Metazoa; phylum Chordata; class Lepidosauria; order Squamata; family Dipsadidae; genus Erythrolamprus; species Erythrolamprus reginae. The sequence goes on along the minus strand of NC_091962.1, from coordinate 9,014,482 downwards.
CTTCGTGCAACCCTGAAGTTTGCTGTCTTCTGCACCAAGGCTGCATAAAAGACAATCAGGCCCATATTCCTTTGTCCCACCTCAGTCTCTTGATCAACCCGGCTTAGAGTTATATCACATCCAGCCCAAATACTTTACTCCTCATCTATGGCAGCCATATTCCAACACTGGAAGTTTTGAAGAAGAGATTGGACAACTATTTGTCTGAAATGGTATAAAGGAGTTGGGAACCTTAAACACTCCAGAGAGCCATTTGGATCCGTTTCCCACAGAAAAGAAAACACCGGGAGCCACAAAACTCTTCCTGTGCCTGACTATTTCCGGAGCGGCCACAAAACTAGCGTATATAGTTGAATTAAAGGTTCTGTTGTCTTCCGAAACTTTTATTTTCTTGGATTTATCCATGGTTGGTCTACCAAGGATTGAAAAGCTTAATATATTGCCTGCCGATGGGTGACGCACATTGGAAGTTGTGACGCATATTTTGAGCGACAGGGAGAACAGCAGAGGGATGAAAGATCCACGTGTGGCTCCAGAGCCGCAGGGTTGCTAACCCTTGGACTAGAAGACCTCCAAGTATTCTAGTCCAGTCCAGTCCAATCTAGTCTAGCCTCTACTCTACTCTATTCTACTCTACTCTACTCTCTATTCTCTACTCTACTTTATATTCTCTATTCTATTCTATTCTACTCTATTCTACTTCCTATTCTTTATTCTCTACTCCCTACTCTTTATTCCCTATTCTACTCTACTCTCTTTATTCTCTATTCTCCTCTCTATTCTCTATTCTCTACTCTACTTTATATTCTCTATTCTCTATTCTATTCTACTCTATTCTACTCTACTCTCTACTCTTTATTCTCTATTCCCTACTCTACTCTCTATTCTCTACTCTCTACTCTACTTTATATTCTCTATTCTCTATTCTATTCTACACCCTACTCTTTATTCTCTATTCTATTCTACTCCCTACTCTTTATTCTCTATTCCCTACTCTACTCTCTATTCTCTACTCTACTCTCTATTCTGTACTCTCTACTCTACTTTATATTCTCTATTCTATTCTACACCCTACTCTTTATTCTCTATTCCCTACTCTACTCTCTATTCTCTACTCTACTCTCTATTCTGTACTCTCTACTCTACTTTATATTCTCTATTCTATTCTACACCCTACTCTTTATTCTCTATTCCCTACTCTACTCTCTATTCTCTACTCTCTACTCTACTTTACATTCTCCATTCTCTACTCTACTCTACTTTGCATTCTTTATTCTCTACTCTACTCTACTCTACTCTCTATTCTCTATTTTGTATTTTCTATTCTATACTCTACTCTACTCTCTATTCTCTATTTTGTATTTTCTATTCTATACTCTACTCTCTATTCTCTATTTTGTATTTTCTATTCTATACTCTACTCTACTCTCTATTCTCTATTTTGTATTTTCTATTCTATACTCTACTCTACTCTCTATTCTCTATTTTGTATTTTCTATTCTATACTCTACTCTACTCTCTATTCTCTATTTTGTATTTTCTATTCTATAGTCTACTCTCCATTCTATACTCTATTTTCTATTCCTATTTCTAGTCTAGTCTAATCTCTGTAATTTTCTTTGGTTTATGGATAACCACAGCTGCATTTTGGCTTAAATACTCTTGAAAGAGAAAGAAAGCATTTAAAATCTTTTTCTGCTCATCCATGGGATTCGCGTGCAGGGGCTTCCAATAGTCTCTGGGCCCCGTTCAGAACATGCATCACATCCTTTGGAAGTTTGTACAGAGTTTATCAACCTTGGTCATGTTAAGATGTAGATATGTGCTGCTGAGGAATTCTGGGAGTTGAAGTCTCCATACCTAAAGCCTGCTGGCTGGGGGATTCTGGGAGTTGAAGTCCACCCACCTTAAAATGACCAAGATTGAAAAAACCCACCGGCACATGAAGCAGTTAAAATTCTCGAACGGAGTCTGAGCTGGAAATTTTAGCAGTTTCTTGATAAAACACATTAGAGCAGCTTCTTTGTTTGGTTATTTTTATATTTAAGGCAGAGAAGAAAAAAAACCAAATGTACACCCAAGCATCAAAGTTACAATTGAACGCTATAAACATTTGCCCAGAAAATAAATTGAGCCGTTTAGAAAAATACAACGATGCCAATAATACCAGCAATACAGATGTTACTAATAATACAGACAAGTGGCTGCGTTTCCCTGCTGCAGAAACAGATGTGCCCAAGGCCATTCCGATTGATATGTAATTGGACTAATGGAGGGGGGAAAAAAGAGAGGAATATTTAGACTGCAATCGTCTAAATCCTCTTGCCTCGAAATGAACATACATACGGGAGAACGGTGGCTGGAATTTGATCTGTCTAGTAAGGAAAACATGACATGATAGCAGCCTTCCAATATCTGAGGGATTCACCGGAATCAACCTATCCTCCAAAGCACCTGGGGGTAGGACAAGGAGCAATGGATGGAAATTAACCAAGGAGAGAAGCAACTTGGAACTAAGGAGAAACTTTTTTGAACCGTGAAAACGGTTAACCAGTGGAAACACTTTGCCTCCAGAAATTCTGAATGCTCCAATACTAGAAGTACAGTGGTACCTCTACCTTATATTTAAGAACTTTTCGAGATAAGAACCGGGGGTTCAAGATTTTTTTGCCTCTTCTTAAGAACCATTTTCTACTTAAGAACCCGAGCCTGGAAAAATTTCCCAGGAAATTTGAGAGCGGCACGAAGGCCCGGCCAGTTTCCTGCCATTCCCCCTTTAATCCCGGGCATCTCGGGCTTTTCTGGGCTGCCAGAGGAGCCTTTCGGTGGCGCTTAAGGAGGCTTTGGCAGCCCAGAGCGAACGGACCATTTTCCTTTCTCTGGACGCTTGGAGAAGGAATAAACCTCTGCCAGCGCCCAGAGAAAAGAAATGCTCCCTTCGCTCTGGGCAACAACTGTCCTCCTCTTCTTCTTCCTCCTCCTCCTCCCACCCAAATTCCAAGCTTTTATTTCTTTCCTAATGGGTTTGCACGCATCATTTGCTTTTACATTGATTCCTATGGGAAACATTGCTTCTACTTACAAACTTTTCTACTTTAAGAACCTGGTCAGGGAACGAATTAAGTTCTTAAGTAGAGGGACCACTGTATTTAAGAAGAGACTGGACGACCATTTGTCTGAAATGGTAGAGAGTCTAGAAGGTTGGAGTAGAAGACCTCCCAGGCCCCTTTCAACTGATGCATCTATATCCATTCCACAGAAAGTAGTTCTGGTTAAACTATTCAAACCCGGTTTTAAATGGCGCTATACTCCATACCCCAAACTCCAGCACACTTTCTTGCCTTCTACTTCTACACACACATACACAAACACACTTGTCTCCCAGCTCCAAATCTCTTGAAATTTTCCTCTGCTCCTTCCATCGATGATGACAGATGATGAAATACCCAAGAGCAGAGCAAGACACACACAAACACACCCGCGGCACATCAACCCTCGTGGGTATTCTCCACCCTCCTGTTTTACTCCTTAGCTGCTGTGTTTACTTGGAAGCTACTGCCATGGCTGACGAGATGGACATTTTTAAAAATAATAATAATAATAATCCGACACCTTTACAAGTTTGTAGCTGGGTAGGTGGATTGTGAAAAGCGAGCCACAGCTCGCTTTCGTGTTAAAATGACATCACGTTGGGAAATTATTCTGAAATCATTCCCCTGCTTTTTTTTGTTGTTGTTAGGGAGGGGTTTAAGAAATGAGTCTCCCATTTTTGGAAGGAAGGAAGGAAGGAAGGAGGAAGGAGAAAGAAAGGAGGGAAGGAGAAAAGGAAGGAAGGAAAAAGGGAAGAAAGGAAGGAAGGAAGGGGAAGAAAGAGGAAGGAGAAAGAAAGGAGGGAAGGAGAAAAGGAAGGAAGGAAAAAGGGAAGGAAGGAAGGGGAAGAAAGAGGAAGGAAAGAGGAAGGAGAAAGAAAGGAGGGAGGGAAGGAGAAAAGGAAGGAAGGAAAAAGGGAAGAAAGGAAGGAAGGAAGGAAGGGGAAGAAAGAGGAAGGAAAGAGGAAGGAGAAAGAAAGGAGGGAAGGAGAAAAGGAAGGAAGGAAGGAAGCAGGGAGAAAGAGGAAGGAAGGAGGAAGGAGAAAGAACAGAGGGAAGGAGAAAAGGAAGGAAGGAAAAGGGGAAGGAAGGAAAAAGAAAGGAAAGAAAGAAAGAAGAAAAGGGAGGGTGGGTACGAAGAAGAAAGAAAGAAGGGGAGAGGAGAGAAAGAAAGAAAGATAAAGAAAGAAAGTTTTGTTTATCTCCCTTTGGGGTTGTTACAAATGTCTAAACTAGGCCCCCATTTTTAGGCAATAGGCGCCTGCAACTTCAGATTTCATATTTTACTTAAATTGCAGGCTGAGATTTATGCACCATGACTTCTTCCTTCTCTCTTATTTTTTTCCTTCTGCGTGTCATTCTCAACCCAGTTTTCCCAGGTTCCTCCAGAACAGCCTTGCCTTAAACTTTCCTTGTCAATATTCCCTCACAAAGCCCAAGTTTTATTCCACACCGGTTTCTTTCCCCTGACCCACGCCCCTTGACCCTTTCCAGATCACATCGTGCTGAAAATACGGAGAAGGTGGGAAGAATAGAGAAAAAACGAGAGGAAAAGAAAGAGGGGGAAAAAAACCCCTTGAAAACGATCAAGCTGCACCCCTAAAGTTCAAAACTTGTCTCTGAAAAATGTGATGTTTGAGTTGTGGGGTGGTTAAAGAAGTGGGCTGAATCAAGGAAATGTATGGGCTAAGTGGATTTACGGGCTACACTCAGAAGGGTTTGTGAAGCCAACACCATATCTTGATCAAAACCATCTCCTTCCTTGTCTCTTTTTGGCTCTTTCCACTCAACAGCCTTGGTAGGATTGTTGTTGCCGACCCTTTCATAATCAGGACATTTAGAAACATAGAAACATAGAAGTCTGACGGCAGAAAAAGACCTCATGGTCCATCTAGTCTGCCCTTATACTATTTTCTGTATTTTATCTTAGGATGGATATATGTTTATCCCAGGCATGTTTAAATTCAGCTACTGTGGATTTATCTACCACGTCTGCTGGAAGTTTGTTCCAAGGATCTACTACTCTTTCAGTCAAATAATATTTTCTCACGTTGCTTTTGATCTTTCCCCCAACTAACTTCAGATTGTGTCCCCTTGTTCTTGTGTTCACTTTCCTATTAAAAACACTTCCCTCCTGGACCTTATTTAACCCTTTGACATATTTAAATGTTTCGATCATGTCCCCCCTTTTCCTTCTGTCCTCCAGACTATACAGATGGAGTTCATGAAGTCTTTCCTGATACGTTTGATGCTTAAGACCTTCCACCATTCTTGTAGCCTGTCTTTGGACCCGTTCAATTTTGTCCATCTCTTTTTGTAGGTGAGGTCTCCAGAACTGGACACAGTATTATTCCAAATGTGGTCTCACCAGCGCTCTATATAGCGGGATCATAATCTCCCTCTTCCTGCTTGTTAGACCTCTAGCTATCCTCTCTCTCTTTCAGGGCCACTCCGCTGATTCTGTGATAATCCTACAAAATCTGACGACTATTTTATTTAAACGGAGGCACTGCCCCCTTGGGAAAACTGGGGTGGGGGGGACATAGGTGGGACGAAGGGGTCGGAAAGGAAGGCTGAGATTAAAAACTGGGCTAATCCAATCATCTGCCTCCGTGCCCCCCTGCTCCCCCTTTAAACTCTCCTTTAAACTTTCACTTTTGCTGCGTGGGTCCTTTTGAAAGCAAATTAACCCACCCCCCCTCTACAGATTTGAGTCTGGAAAAACAGGTCACCCACCCTTCTCCGTTGCCCCAAATTTGCCCAGCCGGCGTGTCAAAAATCCCCTTCGCTATAATCCGCCAATCCTCCTTTGCTAATTCGGAGCTCAGAAAACCCATATTTGTATTTTGGAGGGGGGCGGCAGCTAGCGTGCCCACTGTGTACGACCCAAAGCAATTTGGCCCCTTTTTTGCCGCGAAGAACTCAGAGGGAAAACTGGAACAGGCCCTCAAAGCAGAACCCGGGCTCCTCTTTGCCACCACCCTGCGTGAATCGTACATTTATAAAAATAAACCCAGGTTCCCGTTCAGATCTATCCTCAGCTCCCCGATTAAGGCTTCGTGTTTTCCAAGGTGGGGGAAGAAGGGAGGACCGCATATCACTCATATCAACACAAGGGCTCGAATTGTGTAGCCGGTGACTCCCTCACACCCAAACCAAGCCCGTGGCTGAGAACGCATCGTCGGTTAGCATCCTTGAAGGACCAGAACGGCGGCGTCTTCTCTACATTTCGCTCACAGACTCCAACATCTCCGCATTCGTATGCCAGTCTTGCCCAGAGGGCCAGAGGTGCATGAAAATTTCACTGCCACGGCACCAGGCTCCTCTGCTTCTGCCCAGCGGTGTGAACTCAACACCTGAAAGACCATGCCCGGCCAAACTAACTCCCTCTTCCTTCACTGACCCTCCTGCCTTCCTTACTCCCAACGGAGGGAGAACAGGAGTCAAATCCGAGTCTCTCTCGGCATGCCGCTGCACTCGGGAAAAAAATCCCTCTCAAATTTTGCAAGGCACGGAGGAAGGGGGAGAATAAGGATGCCGTAAAAAAAACCACACACCGCAAGAAATATCCATTTCCTCGCTGCCTTGATGTATTCACCACCACCAGCAGGCCAATCCGAGTCCAAATCAAAACAACCCCTCCCCAAAGAAGTATCTGGTGCCAGTTTGATGCCCTGCAGAAATCCCCCATTTCTCTCCTCCTCGGTTTATTTCGGTCAGCCATGCATGCCCATCTCGGTGAAAAAGGCTCATCTCTCTCCCTCTCTCTCTCTGTGTCTTCCCACCCTCCACCCATCCGCTGCCCGCTCGGTGCCCCGAGCCTCTCTCTCTCTCTCCCTCTTTGCTGCCAAAACTGTGCCAGGGGATAAAAATTGACCTTGCCTTACCTGGTCAGGAGATTAGTCCAGTCGAGCGGATGGACCGAGCCTCCTTAATTTTTTTTTTGGCCTCCCCCCGTCGGTAAAGTTTATGACGCCAGCCAGCTGCTTATTCCAGTGGTGAGAAGCAAATAACCAGGAGGGAAGGGAATTGGTGATGACACGGTGGGAGGGAGGGAGGGAAGGAGAGAGCGGGGCAAGCGAGGGAAGGAGGGAAAGCTGGGAGGTGAAAGGGGGAGAGAGAGAGAGGGGAAAAGAGGAAAACACCTCTCAAACGGAGAGCAGAGATTAGGCCGGGAACATTGTCCCTGCAGCGAGCAGAACACAGCGAGATGTTCAGGTCTCAATGCCTCTGTTTGTGTGTGGGTCTGTCTCTCTCTCCCTCTGTGTGTGTGTGTATGCCAGTGCCTGCATGCCACACTCCGGAAGAGAGGATGCGGTGACACACAAACGCCAGACGAGATCAAGAGCGCTGTCGGTTTGTGCTCAGCACCGCTGCTTTTGCCGCTGCCGATGCTCTGGCGGCGCCGGCTGGCTCGGTCCAAGCGAGACCTCCTCCTACGCCTTCAGCATCCTCTCTCTCTTCCTCGCTTTGAAGCGCATCCTTGGGTGGTGGTGGTGGTGGTGGCGGTATCGGCTGCTCTTCCCGCCTCTCTTCTTCCCCGATGCCAGGGGGGCCCGATTGGAAAAGCCAGGAATAAGGAAGGAATGGAGGGTTTGCCAAAGAGCGGGGGGAAAACACCCTTTGGATCAGACTCGGCAGTTTTGCCCCCCCCTAGGGCTGAAACTTTCCAGGGGCTAAGCAGGGAGAATTTGGGGGAGGGGGGCTTGAGCCCAGCTGTATACCAAAGAGGCCTTTTGAACCCTGCCCACCCTGAGCAAAAGGAGCTTCAGGCTGGGCACCAAATGCTGAGATCCAGGGGAGACCCTAGTCCAGGATTACAGGGAGCCCCCATTTTACGACTTTTCTTGCCGCCATTGTTAAGCGAATCCCTGCAGTTATTAACTTACTCACATGGTCATTAAATGAATCCAGCTTCCCCCTTTGGCTTCCTTCCTTCCTTCCTTCTTTCCTTCCTTCCATCCTTCCATCCTTCCTTCCATCCTTTCCTTCCTTCCTTCCTTCCTGTCTTCCTTCCTTCCTGTCTTCCTTCCTTCCTGTCTTCCTTCCTTCCTTCCTGTCTTCCTTCCTTCCTGTCTTCCCTCCTTCCTTCCTGTCTTCCTTCCTTCTTTCCTTCTTTCCTTCTTTCCTTCTTTAGTTCCTTCCTTCCTGTTTTCCTCCCTCCCTCCCTCCCTCCTTACTTACTTACTTACTTGCTTACTTAGATTTATATGCTGTTCTTCTTGGGGCGACTCAGGGCGGCGTACAACATTAAATACAACAATATATAAGAAATCTAATAACTGTAAAATATGAAAAATTACTAAAACTTTTTAAAAGACCCCATGTACACTCACACACATTCATCCAATCCAATCGTATCGGCCGGAGATAGTCTCATCACTCACGGCCTCCCATGCCCGCCGACAAAGATAGGTTTTTAAAGCTTTATGAAAGACCAAGGGGGGGGGGTGCGTATCTCTGGAAGGAGTTTGTTCCAGAGGGCTGGGGCCACCACAGAGAAGGCTCTTTCCCTCGGCCCCACCAGTTGACATTGTCTGGCTGACCGGGACCTGGAGAAGGCCGACTCTGTGGGACTTCTCTCCTTGTTTAGTTTCCACCCGTTGCTGCTTGTCCTACCCTCAGGTGCTTTGGAGAATAGCCTGACTCCTTCCTCTTTGTGGCAACCCCTGAGATATTGGAAGACTGCTATCATGTCTCCCCTTGTCCTTCTTATCATTAAACTAGACATAAACCCAGTTCCTGCAACCGTTCTTCATATGTTTTAGCCTCCAGTCCCCTAATCATCTTTGTCGCTCTTCTCTGCACCCTTTCTAGAGTCTCCACATCTTTTTTTTAGTGTGGTGATCAAAATATTTTCTTTCTCTCATTCTTAAGAACTGAAATCAAATGGCTTTGGATATTATTTTAACCCCGAGGGACCACAGAGGTCAGCAACCAAGCAAACTGCAGCTGTGATTATTTATGAGGAAATTTGTGTATTTGGTGCCCCAGCATCTCAGCACAGCTCAGGGCCCCTCCTTCCCAAACATACAGGATTTATAGCCCATTGACCCCAGCTAGGGCAAGGGGGAGGGCATTGTAGTCTAGCAATGGGTAAGGGAGGCCGGTTTGTTATTTATTTTATTTTATTTATTTATTTATTTTGCCCAACATACAATGAGGGTTTTAGTGGGTATATATCTATATACACATAGTAAAATACATGATGAAGGTTATAGAGGAGATACTCATAGTAAAATATATCTAAGAAATAATAGAAAAGAAGGTATAGTAATAGAACACATCAATGAAAGAATAGAAGAAGAGATATAGGAATAGAAGAAAGGTATAGGAGATAAAGGAGAGCAATAGGACAGGGGACGGAAGGCACTCTAGTGCACTTGTACTCGCCCCTTTCTGACCTCTTAGGAATCTGGATAGGTCAACCGTCGATAATCTAAGGGTAAAGTGTTGGGGGTTTGGGGGTGACACTATGGAGTCCGGTAATGAGTTCCACGCTTTGACAACTCGGTTACTGAAGTCGTATTTTTTACAGTCAAGTTTGGAGCGGTTAATATTAAGTTTAAATCTGTTGTGTGCTCTTGTGTTGTTGTGGTTGAAGCTGAAGTAGTCGCCGATTCTTCAGTGACTCCATCTTATTCTCCATCGTCCCCTTCTTCTTTTGCCTAAATCACGGGTAGGCAAAGTTGGCTCTTCTATGACTTGTGGACTTCAACTCCCAGAATTCCTGAGCCAATCGTGCTAACTCAGGAATTCTGGGAATTGAAATCCACATGTCATAGAAGAGCCAACTTTGCCTACCCCTGGCCTAAATCAATCATCCCCAGCCTTAGGCTCTTCTCCAGTGAGTCCTTTCTTCTCTTTAACTGGCCAAAGTCTTTGAATTCCATCTTCAGGATCTGGCCTTCTAAAGAGCAGCCAGGGTTGGATCTCCTCTAGGACTGACCCATTGGCTCGCCTTACATTCCGAGGGATTCTCGCAGGACTCTTCTCCAGCACCACAGCTCAAAGGCCTCCATCCTTTGGTCCTCGGCCTTCCTTATGGTCCAGCTTTCATTGCACCTGGGGAAACCATCGCCTTGACTATACGCACTTTTGTTGGCAGGGTGATGTCTCTGCTTTTTAGTGGTTTCCGTAGAGTGGAGGAAAACAGTGGTGTATCCTCCATGCATTGCTGCACAATTCCACCAGCCGCAACTTCTGGTGGCAAGTTGTTCCACTGATTCATTGTTCTCAGTGTCAGGAAATTCCTCCTTGATTCCAGATTGCGCCTTTCCTCGGTCTGTTGCTTCTTATCTTGCTTTGGGGAATAGGGTGACCCCCTCTTCTTTGTGGCAGCCCCTCAAATATTGGAACCCTGCTATTGTGTCACCCCAATCCTTCTTGTAACTAAATTCGACATATCCAGTCCCTGCAGCCGTTCTTCGTACGGGGACGATAGGTGACGATAGCGAGCGCGAGATTGTACATCCCTTTTTTTTCACTGCTGTCGTACATTTATTCATTCATTCATTCATTCATTCATTTAATTGGATTTATATGCCGCCCCTCTCCGAGGACTCGAGGCGGCTCACAGCATGTACAGAAAAACAGGAAACAATAATAACAATCCAGTTATACCTTAAAAACAATTAAAATTCCAATTAAAAACTATCAACATCATTCATTCAGCAGTCAAACTAAGCATTCATCGGTCAGGGGGGAAGGTCTAAGGAACCCCAGGCCTGGCGGCAAAGATGAGTTTTTAAATTTTTCCAGAAAGCAAGGAGGGTGGGGGCAGTACGAATCTCTGGGGGGAGCTGATTCCAGAGGGCCGGGGCCCCCACAGAGAAGGCTCTTCCCCTAGGTCCCGCCAGCCAACATTGTTTGGTCGATGGGACCCTAAGGAGACCAACTCTGTGGGACCTCACCGGTCGCTGGGATTTGTGCGGCAGAAGGTGGTTTCGGAGATAATCTGGTCCTATGCCATGTAGGGCTTTATAGGTCATAACCAACACTTTGAATTGTGTCCGGAAACAAATTGGTAGCCAATGCAGTCCACGGAGTGATGGTGAGATATGGGCCTGTCTTGAAAGGCCCAAAACTGCTCACGCGGCTGCATTTTGGACAAGCTGAAGTTTCCGAATACTCTTCAAGGGTAGCCCCATGTAGAGAGCATTGCAGTAGTTGAACCTCGAGGTGATGAGGGCATGAGTGACCGTGAGCAGTGACTCCCGGTCCAGATAGGGCCGCAACTGGTGCACCAGGCGGACCCGGGCAAACATCCCCCTCGCCACAGCCAAAAGATGATGTTCTAATGTCAGCTGTGGATACCTCCCTTGTAACTTCGAGCAGTCGCTAAACGAACGGTCGCAAGTGGAGGACGGCCTGCAAATCAGGCACTCATTGCACGTCGAGGTTAACACAACTGAGCTAGGTCTTTAACTGATTTGTGTTTATTCCGGAGGCGGATCTGCCCTTGTCGATATCATATCAAAAGCACAATTAGCTGTCGATAATCCAGCAACAATCGCACTCAATGGGATGCACAACCACACCTGTCAATAATTCAAAAATGGTAGGCATTGATTTTTTCCCCCTCTTTTATTTATTTTTTTTAAAAAGAAGCCATCCGGCTTTTTAAAGAAGCCTCCAAAACGGGGATGTCAGGAGAATCACCTACCAATTTGCCGGTGATAAAAACCGGGATTTTTGGCGACTCGGGGAAGCGCGATCCTTCCAGCTTAGCAGTTAGCGGAACGATGCCAGGCAATGACAAGGCTGAGATATTCTTCTTTCTTCTTCTCTATAAGCGGATTAAACTAATCTGGGGGGGGGCTATCTATCTGAGTTATTTTATTTCTTGCTGAGACCGCACCTCGGCACGCTGCAGTTTGCCACCAAATTTGGAGGACGTCCATCTCAGGCAGCGCTTTAGGGGGTACACAAGGATGGTGAGCGGGGCGCCCCTTGGGCTATTAAATATGTTAAAGGGTTAAATAGGGTCCAGAAGGGAAGTGTTTTTAATAGGAAAGTGAACACAAGAACAAGGGGACACAATCTGAAGTTAGTTGGGGGAAAGATCAAAGGCAACATGAGAAAATATTATTTGACTGAAAGAGTAGTAGATCCTTGGAACAAACTTCCAGCAGACGTGGTTGGTAGATCCACAGTAACCGAATTTAAACATGCCTGGGATAAACATAGATCCATTGTAAGATAAAATACAGGAAATAGTGTAAGGGCAGACTAGATGGACCATGAGGTCTTTTTCTGCCGTCAGTCTTCTATGTTTCTATGTTTCTATTGAGGGTTTCCACCCCATTGCTTGGCAGCTCAAGGTTGAACTGCAGGGTCCTGGGTGCTTTTTAAAGCCGTTGTGGTCTGGCAGGCATTTCACGACCAAGCTAGATAGCATCATCAGTGCTAGAAAGGAATGGCATTTGTGGAGGAGGAGGAAGACTCTGGGTTTATTTATTTATTTTATTTATTGGATTTGTATGCCACCCCTCTCCGCAGACTCAGGGCGGCTAACAACAATGATAAAAAACAACATGTAACTGTTCTGTCTGGGTCACTCCAGAAGCCAATACCAGCCCAAAAAGAGAAGCCAGACACACTGGTAAAAGGCAAAGGCAGTTTATATAATTCAAGGAAAACACAGGTAACAGAAAATGTCCTTACAAACAGGAAAAACGCTGGAAGTTCAAATATATACACGAAGGGAATAGTCCATGAAGCAATACCAGATTCTTGCTGCCAAGACGAAGCTGTAGATAGCAAACAGACGCCTCCCACGAGTCTTCCAGACTGCGAGGCCACAAGCCAAGATCAGAGACGCTGAGAATCAAAACAGGTCACCGCAACTCCAATTGATAACACTCCACATGGCTTCAAGGCCTTGCCTGCCTTTTAAACCCTGCTGATGAGGACCACACCCAAAACCAGCTGTTTCTAATTCAATGGTGATAATATTTCTTTAACTGCTCCTTTCGTTGCTCTGAATGTCTCTGTCTCATGTCAATGACAACTTGTGCGTCATCACCTAATGACTCCAAGCTACTGGCTGGGGAGAGCACCCCCCCCCCCCCCCGGGGCTCTCATGCTGTTCTCCTTCATCCCATTCCTGACTCTCCTCTCCCCCGTCTGACTGTTCAGCCCCCTCCTCTGCGCTGTCATCCTCCTCCGGGCATGGAGCCAGCAGAGACACAGCTGGTCCCTGAGCAGCCTCAGGCTGAATCACAACAGTAACAATCCAATTTAATAAAACAACTAAAAATCCTTATTATAAGAAACTAAACATACACACAAACATACCATGCATAACTTGTAATGGCCTAGGGGAAGGAGTATCCTAACTCCCCCATGCCTGGCCACAAAGGTGGGTCTTGAGTAATTTGCGAAAGACAAGGAGGGTGGGGGCGGTTCTAATCTCTGGGGGGAGTTGATTCCAGAGGGCCGGGGCCACCACAGAGAAGGCTCTTTCCCTGGGGCCCGCCAAACGACATTGTTTGGTCGACGGGACCCGGAGAAGGCCAACTCTGTGGGACCTTATCGGGTTCCTTGTTGCTCTGAGCTTGGTCGTTCCCTTGCAGATAATAATCATCATCATCATTTATTAGATTTGTATGCCGCCCCTCTCCGCAGATATTTCATGATGGCCCAAATAACAGGTGAAACTCAAAAAATTAGAATATTGTGCAAAAGTTCATTCATTTCAGTAATGCAGCGTTTCTCAATTATTTTCTGTTATACCCCCCCCCCCCCCAGGAAGAAGTGAAACATTTTGTGCCCACCCCAACTCTCCGTCGGGACGATTGTTTGCAATATTTGGCACATGTTTGCTGAAAAAACCTAATCAGCGTGATTGGGGTGGAATAGAATAGAATAGAATAGAAAAGGGTAGGGTAGGATAGGATTTTATTGGCCAGGTGTGATTGGACACACAAGGAATTTGTCTTGGTGCAGATGCTCTCAGCGTACATAAAAGAAAAAGAGACATTTGTCAAGAATCATGTGGTGCAACACTTAAGGATTGTCACAGGGGTCAAATAAGCAATGAAGAAGCAATATTAATAAAAATCGTAGGATATAAGCAACAAGTGACAGTCATACAGTCAACATGGGAGGAAATGGGTGAAAGGAATGATGAGAAAAACTAGTAGAATAGAAGTACAGATTTAGTAGAAAGTCTGACAGTGTTGAGGGAATTATTTGTTTAGTAGAGTGATGGCATTTGGGGGAAAAACTCCTTGTGTCTAGTTGTCTTGGTGTGCAGTGCTCTGTAGCGACGTTTTGAGGGTGGGAGTTGAAACAGTTTGTGTCCAGGATGTGAGGGGTCAGTAAATATTTTCCCCGCCCTCTTTTTGACTTGTGCAGTATACAAATCCTCAATGGAAGGCAGGTTGGCAGCAATTGTTTTAATAGGAATAGAATAGAATGGAATAGAATTTTATTGGCCAAGTGTGATTGGACACACAAGGAGTTTGTCTTGGTGCATAAGGTGTTTAACATAATGTGTTTAAGTGACGCCTTATCTTGACTCCAGGTATTTTCAAACCATTCCTGCTGAAATTTGATGTCAAGGTTCCAGATTAACATCCGAACTAAACCAGAGTCCCAGTCAAAATACTCTTCAACGTTCCAATTTATTTCCAGAGCCATCCTGGCACCCAAACTGGGAAGCCTGGATCTGAGTTTCCCCACTTGGTTGAAAAGTTCACATCCCTGATCCCCCCCCCCCCCACACACAAACTTGTCACATTGCCCACTCAGTGTGACCCAGTCCTCCTTCCGCTTCCGCCCAGGTGGATGGGCACGGGATGGCCTTGAACCCCTCAAAAGAATGCTTTGTGGCTGCATCGTGAAAATCATGACCCCCCCCTCCCAAGTTCCCATAATAAACACCAGGCCTTCTATAGATAATGTGGCGAGGCGTTACATTCATCACTAACTTCTGCCCTGGCTGGACATTTGACCTCCCATGTTTTGGGACCCTGGAGATGCTTTCTGGGCATGGAGGGATAACCTGCTTGGAACCCCATTGCTTCCCCAAAGAGTTATGAAGCCCAAACTGACATCGCCCTCCATACTTAATAGGAAAGGAAAGTTAATAGGGAGGTGAACCCAAGGACAAGGGGGCACAATCTGAGGTCAGTTGGGGGAAAGATCAGAAGCCACGTGAGAAAATATTATTTGACTGAAAGAGTAGTAGATGCTCGGAGAAAACTTCCAGCAGACGTGGTTGATAAATCCACAGGAACTGAGTTTAAACAAGGGGCCACAATCTGAGGTTAGTTGGGGGAAAGATCAGAATAAGCGTGAGAAAATATTATTTTACAGAAAGAGGATTAGATCCTTGGAACAAACTTCCAGCAGACGTGGTTGGTAAATCTGCAGTAACTGAATTTAAACATGCCTGGGATAAACATAGATCCATCCTAAGATAAAATACAGGAAATAGTATAAGGGCAGACTAGATGGACCAGGAGGTCTTTTTCTGCCGTCAGACTTCTATGTTTCTATGTTTCTAAGGGTTAAATAAGGTTCAGGAGGGAAGTGTTTTAAATAGGAAAGTGAATACAAGAACAAGGGGGCAAAATCGGAGGTTAGTTGGGGGAAAGATCAGAAGCCACGAGAGAAAATATTATTTTACTGAATAAGTGGCAGATGCTTGGAACAAACTCCCAGCAGACGTGGTTGATAAATCCACAGGAACTGAATGTAAACATGCCTGGGATAAACATAGATCCATCCTAAGATTAAAATACAGGAAATAGTGTATAAGGGCAGACTAGATGGACCAGGAGGTCTTTTTCTGCCCTCAATCTTCTATGTTTCTATGTTTCTAAGGGTTCAATAAGGTTCAGGAGGGAAGTGTTTTAAATAGGAAAGTGAACCCAAGAACACGGGGGCAAAATCGGAGGTTAGTTGGGGGAAAGATCAGAAGCCACGAGAGAAAATATTATTTTACTGAAAGAGTGGCAGATGCTTGGAACAAACTTCCAGCAGACGGGGTTGGAAAATCCCCAGGAACTGAATGTAAACATGCCTGGGATAAACATAGATCCACCCTAAGATTAAAATACAGAAAATAGTATATAAGGGCAGACTAGATGGACCAGGAGGTCTTGTTCTGCCCTCAATCTTCTATGTTTCCCCCTCTCATCTGTATGCATCGCCTGTAATCCGACTCCAAAAATGCTTTGGCATGGACTGTATTTGTGTGTGTGTGTGTGTGTTTGTGTGTGACTGTTGCATTTCCCTAGCTGACCTTTTTTTTTCTGGGGTGGGTGGGGGAGATGAACCAAAGGATGCCCAGGTGAGGCTCCGTCTGAGCAGGCATCTGCTGAAATTGATCAGCCGTGGCAGAACGGAGAATCAAGGGGGGGGGGGAGATAGAGAGCCATGCGCTGGTTGCCCGGCAACTGAAAAGCCTGATGCTCAAAGAAGGGGAGAAGCCAGAGGGGGGCCGTGACTGGTTCTGGCCCAGCCTCTGACGCATGAATGGGGCCGTTGGGAGGGCGTAATGGGCAGCCCCCCCTCTGTGCAAATGCAAGTGGTTTAAACCAGCCATCTTCTCCCAGATCACTGACTTAATAAAAGGGTCTTTGGCTTGGGCAGAGGGATGGACTAGATCACTAGAAGACCTCAAGGGTCCTTTCCAACTTTTTTATTCTGTTTCCTGCCAACTCAAAGCAGGCCCCAACTTCTGGGGTGGGTGGGGGGAGATGATGGTTTGGCACAGGAAGGTGTGAACTCTTGCCCTGGCCAGGATAGAAACATAGAGACATAGAAGATTGACGGCAGAAAAAGACCTCCTGGCCCATCTAATAATTATTAGATTTATTAGATTTGTAATAAATCTAATAAATCTAGTCTGCCCTTATACTACTTCCTGTATTTTATCTTAGCATGGATCTATAATTTATCCCAGGCATGTTTCAATTCAGTGCCTGTGGATTTACCAACCACGTCTGCTGGAAGTTTGTTCCAAGCGTCTACGACTCTTTCAGTAACATAATGTTTTCTTCCGTTGCTTCTGATGTTTCCCCAACTAACCTCAGATGGTGCCCCCTTGTCCTTGTGTTCACTTTCCTATTAAAAACACTTCCCTCCTGAACCTTATTTAACCCTTTAACATATTTATTTATTTATTCATTCATTTGTCCAATACACAATACATATGGAAGAGAATAGACATGAAATAATATATATATATAAAGAAAATATGTAAAAATAGAGAAGATATATGAAAGGAAGAAAATATATATGATATATGAGATAAAGGAAAGACAATTGGACAGGGGACGAAAGGCACACTGGTGCACTTATGTACGCCCCTTACTGACCTCTTAGGAACCTGGAGAGGTCAATCGTGGAGAGTCTAAGGGAGAAATGTTGGGGGTTAGGGGTTGACACTACTGAGTCAGGTAATGAGTTCCACGCTTCGACAACTCGATTGTTAAAGTCATATTTTTTACAGTCATGTTTGGAGCGATTAGTATTAAATTTTAATCTATTGCGTGCTCTTGTGTTGTTGCGGTTGAAGCTGAAGTAGTCATTGACAGGCAGGACGTTGCCGCATATGATCTTGTGGGCAATACTTAGATCGTGTTTTAGGCGTCGTAGTTCTAAGCTTTCTAGACCCAGGATTGTTGGTCCATTTTCGTAGGGCATTCTGTTTCGAGTGGAGGAGTGAAGGGCTCTTCTGGTGAAATATCTTTGGATGTTTTAAACGTTTCAAGCCGACTCTCAAGTTGGGATGGAAGATTTTGAGATTTAAAAAAAAGGAGTTGGGAGCCATTCTCCCCCCCCCCAAAAAATCGTTGCTGTCTCACTTAAAGACCGCACCGTTTGACAATAGATTTTCCTGGTTCTGATTGTTGTCGTAAGTCGAGGCCTAAATTGCCAGTGATGCTCCAAAGTCCCTCTCTGCTTTGAAGATCGTTTCCAGTCCTTCAGAAGGTCTTGAAGTCCTCCTCTCGAACTGACTCGAAGCCTCTCCAACGTTCCTCCTTCGTGAGGGTGGGCATGTGGGCTCAGCGTCTCCAAACTGACCCAGAGGGGAGTTCAGAGGGACCTTGGAGGTCTTCTAGTCCAACCCTCTACTCAAGCAGGAGACCCCTATGCACAAAGGTGTGTCCAGTCTCTTCTTAAAGATAGAAAAAATAGAATCATAGGACTGGGAAAGGCCTCGGGGTCTTCCATAGCGCAAGGCAGGAATAGATTTCAGAATCAATACATGAGAATGTTTGTAGCTCGGGGTTAAAATAAGGGCTCCTGGGTAGGACCCAAACTTGGTAACATCATCAATGCAAACTCCACCCGCTTCTAGCACTGATGATGTTATGTAGCTGGGTCATGAAAAACACCAATCTCTGACAGCACCAAAGATGATGATTATTATTATTATTATTTATTAGATTTATATGCCATCCCTCTCCGCAGACTCGGGGCGGCTAATCCCACAGTTGTTGTCATCTCCCTCTCCCCCTCCTCCTCCTCCTCCTCTTCCTCTTCCTCCTCCATCTCCTCCTCCTTTTCCTCCTCCTCTTCCTCCTCCTCCTCCTCCATCTCCTCCTTCTTTTCCTCGTCCTCTTCCTCCTCCTCCTCCTCCATCTCCTCCTCCTTTTCCTCGTCCTCTTCCTCCTCGTCCTCTTCCTCCTCCATCTCTTTCTCCTCCTCTTCCTCCTCCTCTTCCTCTTCTCCTCGTCCTCTTCCTCTTCCTCCTCTTCCTCTTCCTCCTCCATCTCCTCCTCCTTTTCCTCCTCCTCTTCCTCCTCCTCCTCCTCCATCTCCTCCTCCTCTTCCTCGTCCTCTTCCTCCTCCTCCTCCTCCATCTCCTCCTCCTTTTCCTCGTCCTCTTCCTCCTCGTCCTCTTCCTCCTCCATCTCTTTCTCCTCCTCTTCCTCCTCCTCTTCCTCTTCTCCTCGTCCTCCTCCTCCTCTTCCTCTTCCTCCTCCTCCTCTTCTCCTCCTCCTCTTCCTCGTCCTCTTCCTCCTCGTCCTCTTCCTCCTCCATCTCTTTCTCCTCCTCTTCCTCCTCCTCTTCCTCTTCTCCTCGTCCTCTTCCTCCTCGTCCTCTTCCTCTTCCTCCTCCTCCTCTTCTCCTCCTCCTCTTCCTCCTCTTCCTCCTCCTTCTCCTCCTCCTCCTCCTCCTCTTCCTCCTCTTCCTCCTCCTTCTCCTCCTCCTCCTCCTCTTTATTAACCCCACTCCTTTCTAGCACTGATGACACTGCCTAGTTGGGTCATGAAACCTCTGCAAGAAAACCAAGCTCTAGGAATATCAAGGACTCTACAATTCCTCCACCTTCCCCATTCCACAATCTCCGCTCTCCTCTACCCCTGGTGAAGTTCCCTAGTTGGGTCATGAAACGCCTGCAAGAAAGCCAAGCCAACTCCGAGAGCCCCAAGGAGCTCTAATATCAGAATCACTTGCCCCTCTTTTGAAAAGCTCCGCGTGCAAATCTCACCTCCACCTTCCTTCAGGTTCCAGCCCCTTTCTAGAAGCCTAGCATGGAGAAGGAAGGGAGGAAGATCCATGTCGCCTTCCGGGAGACCATCATCCATCCAACCCCAAAGCCCCTGCTCCACCGCCCCATCCTGTCACTCTCCTCCTCGGCCAGCTGCCTGCAAGGCCTTGGAGCCGAGGAAGAACTGACAGCTTCAATTAAGTCGGCAGGTCCATCCGAGCCTGCTTGGGGGGAGGCCGGCGATGAAACCTTTGCAAACGTGATTGACAGCAGCATGTTTGTCTGTAGAGAGATTGGCGGGAGGATGGGGAGTGACCTGGAGCAGCCTCAGCCTAGCGGGCTGGTGCATTGAGACAGCTGGGAGACTGGCAAATCCCACCGATTCCGTTTTCAAATTCCAGACCTCCATCCCCTTCCGCAGTATTTAGATTCCGTAAGAAAAGACAAATGTTGCTTGTAATGATCAGAACTGCAGAAAAAGCAGTGGCTGCCAACCTGCCTTCCATTGAGGACCTGCACAAATCAGAAAGAGAGCTGTAAAAATATTTACTGACCCCTCACATCCTGGACACAAACTGTTTCAACTCCCACCTACAGAGCACTGCACACCAAGACAACTAGACACAAGACAACTAGACACGTTTTTTTCCGAATGCCATCACTCTACTAAACAAATAATTCCCTCAACACTGTCAGACTTTCTACTAAGTCTGCACTTCTATTTCTACTAGTTTTTTTTCTCATCATTCCTATCACCCATTTCCTCCCACTTAGGACTGTATGACTGCAGCTTGTGGCTTGTATCCTAAGATTTTTATTAATATTGATGGTTTATTCATTGCTTACTTGACCCCTAGGACATTCATTAAGTGTCAACATGATTCTTGACCAATGTATATTTTCTTTTATGGACACTGAGAGCATCTGCACCAAAGACAAATTCCTTGTGTGTCCAGTCACACTTGGCCAATAAGAAATTCTATTCTATTCTATTTATTTTATTTATTTATTTATTTATTCATTTGTCCAATACACAAATACATAGGAAGAAAAATAGACATGTAGTAATATATATAAGGGTAAAGTGAACTTAGAGGAGAGGATATATGAAAGAAAGAAAATATATATGATAAGCGAGAGAAAAGAAAGACCACTGGACAGGGGACGAAAGGCACAACAGTGCACTTATGTACGCCCCTTACTGGCCTCTTAGGAACCTGGAGAGGTCAATCGTGGTAAGTCTAAGGGAGAAGTGTTGGGGGTTAGGGGTTGACACAATTGAGTCTGGCAATGAGTTCCATGCTTTGACAACTCGATTGTTGAAATCATATTTTTTTTACAGTCAAGTTTGGCGCGGTTCGTATTAAGTTAGAATCTGCTGCGTGCTCTTGTGTTGTTGCGTTGAAGCTGAAGTAGTCATTGACCGGTAGGACGTTGCAGCATATGATCTTATTCTATTCTATTCTATTCTTTTCTCTATTTTCATTCTGCTCCCCTCCACCCCTTTCCATTTTCTTCTTGCAATTTGCTTTCTTCTTTCTGCCTCGTCAAAATTTTGATTGCACCTTCCTCTTGGGAACTAAGCCTCTTCTTGGGTTGCCTAATTCTTCAAAAACGGGAAAAGGAAAAACCAGCTTTCCATATCGAGTCAAAACAGGCTAAAAAGCAAGAGACCACGCGTTCTAGTCCCGCCTTAGGCAGGAAAGATGGCTGGGTGACTTTGGGCCAATCACCAGGTGACAATGAGTTCTAGTCCCGCCTTAGGCAGGAAAGATGGCTGGGTGACTTTGGGCCGATCACCAGGTGACAATGAGTTCTAGTCCCCGCCTTAGGCAGGAAAGATGGCTGGGTGACTTTGGGCCGATCACCAGGTGACAATGAGTTCTAGTCCCGTCTTAAGCCATGAGAACCAGAAGCATGATTTTGGGGCCATTTCACCAGAGGGTGGTGGATTCTAGTCCTGCCTTCTGCATGAAAGCCAAGCTAGTTGACTTTGGGCCTGTGACTCTCTCTCTCTCATCCCAAGCCCACCTCACAGGGTTGTTGTTGAGAGGAAGATAGGACGAGGAAGGAGTATTAGCTGTCTTCGTCGCCTTGCGTTATTTGTAAAAATAGCGAAGGCAGGATGCAAGCCCACAAATGAATAAAACAAACACGTAGAGAAATGTGGAGTGATCCAAAAGCTAGATTTTTAAGAGCTTCAGTCTTAAACCCTTTCTTTAAACACCCAATACCCTTTAATTCTTTCCAGCAGATACAGATCCAAAAACAGGCTATAAAAATGGTGGGAGGTCTCAAGCATTAAACGTATCAAGAAAGACTTCATGAACTCCATCTGTATAGTCTGGAGGGACAGAAGGAAAAGGGGGGATGTGATCAAAACATTTATGTGAAAGGGTTAAATAGGCTTCAGGAGGGTTTAAGTGTTTTTAATAGGAAAAGTGAACACAAGAACAAGGGGGGCACAATCTGAGGTTGGTTGGGGGAAAGATCAGAAGTAAGGTGAGAAAATATTATTTGACTGAAAGAGGAGTAGATGCTTGGAACAAATTTCCAGCAGACGTGGTTGGTAAATTTACAGGAACTGAATTAAAACATGTCTGGGATAAACATCGATCCATCCTAAAATAAAATGTACAGGAAATAGTACAAGGGCAGGCTAGATGGACCAGGAGGTCTTTTTCTGCTGTCAATCTTCTATGTTTCTATGTTTCTATCAGCGAGGAAGGAAGGGAGGAAGGAAAGAAAGAGGAGGAAGAAAGGAAGAGGAGGAAGGAAGGAAGGAAGGAAGGAAGGAAGGAAGAATCCACAGGGACTGAATTGAAACATGCCTGGGATAAACATCGATCCATTCTAAGATAAAATACAAGAAATAGTACAAGGGCAGGCTAGATGGACCAGGAGGTCTTTTTCTGCTGTCAATCTTCTATGTTTCTATGTTTCTATCAGCGAGGAAGGAAGGGAGGAAGGAAAGAAAGAGAAGGAAGAAAGGAAGAGGAGGAAGGAAGGAAGGAAGGAAGGAAGAATCCACAGGGACTGAATTGAAACATGCCTGGGATAAACATCGATCCATCCAAAGACAAAATACAGGAAATAGAATAAGGGCAGACTAGATGGACCAGGAGGTCTTTTTCTGCCGTCAATCTTCTATGTTTCTATGTAACAGAAGAACAAAGGGGGCACAATCTGAATTGGTGGAAAGATCAGAAGCAACGTGAGATAATATTATTGGACTGAAAGAGGAGTAGATGCATGGAACAAACTCCCAGCAGACTGGGTTGGTCAATCCACAGTCACTAAATCTAAACATACCTGGGATAAACATAGATCCACCCTAAGATAAAATACAGGAAATAGTACAAGGGCAGGCTAGATGGGACCAGGAGGTCTTTTTCTGCCGTCAATCTTCTAGGTTTCTAGATACCTTGGCTCACCCCTGCCTGAAGTCCACCTCTTCAGCGGCACTTTCGCTAAGTCGCCTGGTGCAAAAATAAAATAAAATTTCCTCGTCGAACGGGATGTAACTTTTATGGGTCTGGCGTGAAATCGATAGGCAATTCACATATTGATTTTTATGAGTGTAGTTTTATTTTATTCCCCCCACCCCTCCCTCCCTCTGCCTGCCCCCCACACCGGAATACAAGCTGCTGGGGGGGGGGCCACATGGGGAAATGCAAGATCTTCATATTTTAAAAATAAAACAAATATGGATAACGCTGCAGAACCTGGTCTCTTTCAGTCACGTCAGATTCCCTCTCCCTATTGATATCCCTGTAGAGCAGTGTTTCCCCACCTTGGCCCCTTGAAGAGATTTGGACTTCAACTCCCAGAATTCCCCAGCCAGCATCTGCTGGCTGGGGAATTCTGGGAGTTGAAGTCCAGATCTCTTCAAGGGGCCAAGGTGGGGAAACACTGCTGTAGAGGATAAGGGCAGGTTTGCAGTACCAAGAGTCGCTCAGCCTTATAACCTATATTTAGTGACCGTTCGAAGTTACGGCGGCACTGACCAAAAGGGACTTGTGACCGGTTTTTCACCCTTGCGACTGTTGCAGCAGCATCCTCTGGGGTCATCTGATCAAAACTCTTGCAACTGGTTGCAGTGTGTTGACATCTTAACACAGATAAACATTAGAAACATAGAAGACTGACGGCAGAAAAAGACCTCCTGGTCTATCTAGTCTGCCCGTATAGTACTTCCTGTATCTATCTATCATCTCTCTGTCTGTCTGTCTATCTCTATCATCTATCTACAGTATTTGTCTGTCTATCTCTGTCTATCTGTCTGTCTATCTACTGTATCTATCTATCTATCTATCTAATCTATCTATCTATCTTATCTATCTATCTAATCTATATCTATCTATCTATCTATCTAATCTATCTATCTAATCTATCTATCTATCTATCTATCTTATCTATCTATCTAATCTATCTATCTATCTATCTATCTATCTTATCTATCTATCTAATCTATCTATCTATCTATCTATCTAATCTATCTATTTATCTATCTAATCTATCTAATCTTTCTATCTAATCTATCTATCTATCTTATCTATCTATCTATCTATCTATCTATCTAATCTATCTAATCTATCTAATCTATCTATCTAATCTATCTATCTTATCTATCTATCTATCTATCTAATCTATCTATCTGATCTATCTATCTATCTAATCTATCTATCTAATCTATCTATCTAATCTATCTATCTATCTTATCTATCTATCTATCTATCTATCTATCTAATCTATCTAATCTATCTATCTGATCTATCTATCTATCTAATCTATCTATCTAATCTATCTATCTAATCTATCTATCCATCTATCTATCTATCTATCTATCTATCTAATCTATCTATCTAATCTATCTATCTATCTATCTATCTATCTAATCTATCTATCTATCTGATCTATCTATCTATCTATCTAATCTATCTATCTAATCTATCTATCTAATCTATCTATCCATCTATCTATCTATCTATCTATCTATCTATCTATCTAATCTATCTATCTAATCTATCTATCCATCTATCTATCTATCTATCTATCTATCTATCTAATCTATCTATCTATCTATCTATCTATCTATCTAATCTATCTATCTGATCTATCTATCTATCTATCTATCTAATCTATCTATCTAATCTATCTATCTAATCTATCTATCCATCTATCTATCTATCTATCTATCTAATCTATCTATCTAATCTATCTATCTATCTATCTAATCTATCTATCTAATCTATCTATCTATCTGATCTATCTATCTATCTGATCTATCTATCTATCTATCTATCTATCTATCTATCTAATCTATCTATCTATCTGATCTATCTATCTATCTATCTATCTATCTATCTAATCTATCTATCTATCTATCTAATCTATCTATCTAATCTATCTATCTATCTGATCTATCTATCTATCTGATCTATCTATCTATCTATCTATCTATCTAATCTATCTATCTATCTGATCTATCTATCTATCTATCTATCTATCTATCTATCTATCTATCTATCTATCTATTACCAGCCCACCGTCTGCAGCCCGGGTGAATGAAAGCCCCTCTTCCTCCCCCCCCCCCCAGGCAATGGAGGTTTGGCCAGTGCCCTCCCCCCCCAGCCCTTTCCCTCTCACACCACGCCCTTCTCCTCTCAGCCTTTGGGAGCAGCTGGCTGATTTGGGACCCATTCCGCGGTGGCGGGTGTTTCCGAGGTGAGCGCATCCTTACCCGCTTGCTCCTGTTGCCAAGGCAACCTCCTGAAACAGGTGCAAAGCACTAGGGCACGGATGGGCGTGGGGAGGCTGCGATTGCCAGGTTTGGGTGGGGGAAGCCGAGTGGCAGACGGGGGCCACTCTTGGAAGCTGCACCGACGGGCACCGATGTGCTTGCACCATTCTGAGGCAGCGAATGGCCGTATTCTCACAACCCGAAGGCATGTGCACGATAGCAGCAAGATATATCTTAGTGCAAGGGTTTCCAAACTGGGGGATTTTGAGACTTGTGGACTTCAAGTCCCAGAATTCCCTAGCCAGCAACTGCGTTGGTTCTTTTAACAACTGTGGCCAAAAAACAAAAAAAAAAAGATTATACAAATGGTTGTGACTCACTTACAATAGCGATTTAAATTGCATTAGAAATCCTAGACCAGGGGTCCCCAAACATGGCCACTTTAAGACTTGTGGATTTCAACTCCCAGAATTCCCCAGACAGCATATCATCCATCCATCTCTTTCTATCTCCATCCATCTATCCATCCATCCATCTCTATCTCTGTCTGTCTGTCTATCTATCTATCCAAATATCCATCCATCCATTTCTTTCTATCTCCATCTATATTAAGATTATCTATCCCAAGATTTTTATTAATATTGATTGTTTCTTCATTGCTTACTTGACCCCTATGACAACCATGTACCTCATGATTCTTGACAAATGTATCTTTTCATTTATGTATACTGAGAGCATATGCACCGAAGACAAATTTCTTGTGTGTCCAATCACACTTGGCCAAGAAAGAATTCTATTCTATTCTATTCTACTCTACTCTACTCTACTCTACTCTACTCTACTCTACTCTACTCTACTCTACTCTAATCTCTCTCTCTCTCTCTCCCTCCCTCCCTCCCCCCCCCCCTCTCTCTATATATGTTTCGTAGATTTTCACGGGTACAGGTATGACGGTCTTGGTATATTTGGGTTTCTTCCCGTGTAGGATTTGGAAATTTCTGGCAACGTTTTGACGAGGTCCCACTCGTCATCTTCAAAGACAGAAGGACAGAAACACCAGCCTGAAGATGACGAGTGGGACCTCATCAAAACGTCGCCAGAAATTTCCAAATCCTACACGGGAAAAAACCCGAATATACCAAGACCGTCATATATATATATATATATATATATATATATGTATGTATGTATGTATGTATGTATGTATGTATGTATATATGTATATATGTATATATGTATATATGTATATATGTATATATGTATATATGTATATATGTATATATGTATATATGTATATATGTATATATATGATGATAGCAAAAAATATGTGATACAGATAGATAGATAGATAGATATCATCCAACCATCCAATCATCATCTCATTCTTTTTATCTCCCTCCCTCCCTCCATCCCTCCCTCCATCCATCCATCTCTTTCTATCTATCTCCATCCATCCTTCCATCTGTCTCAGAATAGCTATCTCATAGCTGGCTGGGGAATTCTGGGAGTTGAAGTCCACAAGGCTTAAAGTTGCCAAGTTTGAAGATCTCTGTCCTAGACCAAAATGCAATCGTAAGGCAAGGACAACCTCTAGATCAGACGTACCGTTTCCGTTCACTTGGGATCCCTCCAGATTCAGCTTTTTTGGCGGGGAAAAAAAAGAGTTTATTTCATAACTAACCTTTCACCCCATGCAAGGGGGCTGCGATACAAAAACAAAACTCCCCAGATAGCAAGACGAATGCAGAAAAGCAAAGAGTTGTTTGGGAGGGGAGGGGGTTGGAAATCCCCGTAAATGAAACCACAGGATAACAGTGCTGTTGGGCACGTAGATTTCTGCTCAGAATTAAATCCCTCGGTGTTAATTGGACAATATCGACCCAGGTTGCTTTGCTGCCTGTTTCTAAAAATGTAGCTAGGCTAATCTTTTGCAGGGGAAAAAAAACAGCACAGGGTTATTGAGCGGCTGAGAGCATTTCGCAAAATTTGCGTGATAATCAGGAGAGTTGTTTTCCCCTTTTCTTTCAAGAGGCCTCATGTTCCTTCTATTTATTTATTTATTTGTTTTGTCCAATGCACAATAATACACAATGAAGGTTATAGAGGATGTATACGAGTAGAATGTATCAAAGAGAGTATAGAAGAGAGACAATATAGAATAGAATAGAATAGAATTTTTATTGGCCAAGTGTGATTGGACACACAAGGAATTTGTCTTGGTGCATATGCTCTCAACGTACATAAAATAAAATATACATTTGTCAAGAATCATGTGGTACAAACACTTAATGATTGTCATAGGGGTCAAATAAGCAATGAAGAAGCAATATTAATAAAAATCTTAGGGTATACGCAACAAGTTACAGTCATACAGTCAACATGGGAGGAAATGGGTGATAGGAATGATGAGAAAAACCAGTAGAATAGAAGTGCAGATTTAGTAGAAAGTCTGACAGTGTTGAGGGAGTTATTTGTTTAGCAGAGTGATGGCGTTCGGGAAAAAACTGTTCTTGTGTCTAGTTGTCTTGGTGTGCAGTGCTCTGTAGCGACGTTTTGAGGGTAGGAGTTGAAACAATTTGTGTCCAGGATGTGAGGGGTCAGTAAATATTTTAGCCGCCCTCTTTTTGACTCGTGCAGTCTACAGGTCCTCAATGGAAGGCAGATTGGCAGCAATTGTTTTTTCTGCAATTCTGATTCTCCTCTGAAGTCTGTGTCGGTCCTGTTGGGTTGCAGCACCAAACCAGACAGTTATAGAGGTGCAGATGACGGACTCAATGATTCCTCTGTAGAACTGAATCAGCAGCTCCTTGGGCAGTTTGAGCTTCCTGAGTAAATATAACTAGAGAGCATAGCAGAAAAGATATGAGATAGGAAGAGATATAATGGATAGAAGAGATAGAAGAGAAGATATAGGAGAGACTATAGGACAGGGGACGGAAGGCACACTGGTGCACTTATGTACGCCCCTTACTGACCTCTTAGGAACCTGGTGAGGTCAACCATAGATAATCTAAGGGTGTAAAGTGTTGGCAGTTAGGGGATGATACTACGGAGTCCGGTAGTGAGTCCACGCTTCGACAACTCGATGGCTAAAGTCGTATTTTTTACAGTCAAGTTTGGCGCGGTTAATATTAAACTTGAATCAGTTGTGTGCTCCTGTGTTGTTGCAGTTGAAGCTGAAGTAATCATTGACAGGCAGGGGCGTTGCAGCATGTAATCTTGTGGGCAATACTTAGATCATGTTTGAGGCATCATAGTTGTAACGTTTCAAGATCCAGGATTGTAAGTCTTGATCCATAGGGAATTCTGTTTCGAGTGGAGGAGTTAAGGGCTCTTCTGCAATTTTATATTCTTCTCTTCCCCGGCCCAGCCCCAAAGTTAAGATTCACCAGGTATTCCTTGATTTACTACATTTCGTCTAACGACCGTTCAGAC